>NC_088378.1:45071209-45378951 GCF_037993035.2 Macaca fascicularis
AAGAACATGTGTGAATATTCTGTACAAATGATTTCCTCCAATCGGTTTGAAGAATACAAATTTTCCAACATTGGAGGAAAAAATAGAATCATACTAATGTTTGAATATCTATACATCTCCATCATTAGTGGTATTTAGAAAAAGTCATTTGTGTTCAAATATTCCCAATGGTAGCTTTTGCTAATTAGTGAAAGATTGCTTAAGAAAATCATAAATATTATACATGAATAGATATGTTTATCTATCTAAAAACTCAACCAAAATGTAACCAAAAATCAGTATGTTCAAAAGACACCAAAAGTTTCCTACATGAAAAGAATATTTCTTGCTTGTTAACACAGGTCTACAAGCTTTTATAATTTTCTTGTAAAAATGTCACATTTTTATAGATTTAAAAAATTATTCTTGGTCTCTCTCAGTCCTTTAAAACAAATATCTATTGTCTATCATGGAACTGAGTCATGGAAAGTTTAACGTATTTTTTCAACCTCCCCAAACAACATTGACTCTTAAAAATATACTGAAGTATCTCTGTAATTATTCAAAAAGTTGATACTAAAGTAAGGCCTAAAGGTCATTTTTAAAAAATGATTATTTTTACTGAGACAAAATATAAAAATGAACTTAAGCAGTTGTTGAAGATATTTGGATAATTTAAAATAATTTTAGTAAAAAGTAAGTAGAGGTTGAATTTCTATGTTGATATTCCAAGTAAAGTAAATTTTGTATCACCCCACAAAAAAGAAAAAAAGATTTCGTTTTGTCTCTCAAACAAATCCCCCATGCACTACTAATGTTCCTGAAAGACGTAGAGTTTCATTACTTAAGAAGAAATAGCTAGTCTTGAAGGATTGGCTTGTGGTAGATGAGCTTCTGGGAGTTTGTGAAGATAATTCTAACATGAATACTAATGAGTTTAGATATGGTATTCACTGACTACAGTGAGAATACAGAGAAAATCAAGGAAAGTTCCAACGTCATTAAAGCTCTATGGATTCATGATTCGAACGGCCAATTATCTCTTTTATTTAAGAGCAAAGCCAAATTGTGCAAATTATAATCCATATTCATTACTGTCCTCTAGGGAAATGGTTGAAATCCCAGCCTCCTATTTTGAATGGCTTCCTTTTGTCACAGAGATATTCTCCTGGAAAAGTTATGTCTTACTAGACGACAGTAATTCATATAATGTCCTCACACACATAAGAAGATCAGATTTGGCCCTGGGAAAACTATAGTTATTTTGCTGGAGAAAATATTCCGCCTTCATGAATTAACTTACGTTTATGGTAACAACAATAAACCAATTCGATTGTTGAGGCTTCAGAAACCACTTTTGCTATGCAGATATTAAAATTTGGGGTAAATATTCATATACCATGGTCATTGTTATCCAGAAGGCATTAGAACACTTAAATGTGCAAGATATAATTTTAGTTCTTAGGATTTGTCTTCTACCTTTGTGCACACATTAACACTGGTAAAGTAAGGTGAAGCATTGCTTATATAATCATTTAAAAAGGTTATAGATATTGTTTTAAGCTTCAGTTCATTTAATTACATAAATTTTTCATTTACTCAAGTGAACATTACAATCTCAATTCCAGTTTTTATGTTTTAAACATACAATGGCACTATGTGCCAAATGATTTTGAATCACATTCTAGATACATGAAACTTTTATTCTGGTGACCTAAGCAATTCTAACTATTTTGCAGTGTAGCAGAGTACAGGCTTCAGATTCAATACCATTTTTCAGGGGAAGTAAGAAAATCTGCTTTGCGTTTAAGACTATGATGTAATGTCTCACATTTGCAGATTATTTAAAATGAAAAACAGGTTTTCACCACTTGGAAGCTTGTATTTTCAGTGGTATTCATGACAGGCAAAGCACATTTGAGGCAAAAGTATATATATGTATATACAAAAATATGTATGTATATATTTATATATTTATGTATATAACTTTCAACTGGTGGGCCTGATCAGAGCAGGTGACATTAAATAATTAACAAGTTCTCTTTCCAAACCGCACATCATGCTTTAATTAATATCATTCCTTAAAAAAAGGGGTTGTTTACCAATGCTGCCTCTGCAAGCTGATTGCTGCTCACAAAAAAACCTCTGAGACATGACTATGCCCAAGGGATTGCTTTCATTTCATTGTTTATAATAACTACAAACAAAGAGCTGCAAAAGCTCATCTCGCCATGAGGCATCCTGACAATCTGCCAGTTTAGTCACCAATAATAATGAGACTGGCACCAGCAATAAGCTCAGTGCTAATCTAATGAGGGCCTGTTTCATTCCCCCATTTATATTGCAGCAGCTGCTAAGCACCCAATGTTTAGGACATACAAACAAGAGGTGTGTCTCCAACTAGTTGAAAGATAATTACCCCCACAATATGGCCTTGATAGCACACACAAGTAGCAGCGCCGTCTTATTTTTCTGCAACATTTCCTAGAGATAGAATATCTTGTCAAGAGTACAAAACTAATGAGGTCATCTGCCTATGCTAAGCTTGAAAAGGGCTCAATTAATTGTTATTGTTGCTGGTGGGGTTTTGTTGTCACTGTTTTGCTTTTTTTTCCCTCCAGTCATCCATGCAGATATGAACATACATGTGATTTACAAACTTGTGTATATAAGGAACATGTGATGTCACTTCCTTCACTTAGTTCCTGGGGTGAATGCAATTATGAACAGATGGGCAAATGACATGATTCCACTGCTAATGAACTTCCCTACTGAGGAAGAGGACAGTGCATTACCCTTTTGTACTTCAGACTCTTAATTATCACTTTTTTTTTTCCAGTGTGAATATTACACATGCAAACATCTTTGAATTTAAGTCATGTTGATGGAGCATTATGGACGTCATTAACTGCCTCTGTTCTGGTTGGGAAGCAACAAATGCTTCTGAATGCTGCAGAATAAGACATCTAGTATGGGCAGAATTGTCGTACTGGATTCTAAATTAATCGCCTGTAAGTGAGGAGAGATCTTAGTAAACATGTCATTTGTTTGTTAAGGAGCAAATGTCAGAAAGATCCTTTCATTCTCTATGTTTTACAAGAGAAGGAAGGACAAAAATGTAACTAAAAGCATTCTGCTCAAGGTGGGGACATTTTGTGCACGCTGTAGTGCATGTGTTAAAAGCTAACTGATCCTTTAATTTAGCCATAGTTATAATCAAGTACAGTCAGCATTAGAAATTATTCATAATGCACTTATAATTTTTTAAAACAGATCTAACATCTTTTCCTGACAAGATATCATAATTACCCTGTCAGTAGGCCAAGAGAATTGGGTCATTTCCATAGTATTCAAAGAGGGGTGTTATGAAACCTGGGTCACATCCTTATCCTAAATATCCAAAGGATAGAGGGTTCTACAAAAATATATTGATTAATGAACATTCCTCATATACCTAAGCAAATCAGACTTATGGGTCTATTTTAGACACTCTAGATAATACATCAATTTAGGAAATGGCTTGGTTTGCCTGTATTAAATTCAAGCTCCTATCTAAAGTTTTGCATGTTTGAAGCCCTGGGATGAAATTTTGTGTTCTTGCATATTAATGACATGCTACATCTTATGTTCCTCAGATTTAGGACTAACATTTATCAAATATAAATACAGATCACTCAGTTACATTTGAATTTCAGGTACAAATAATTTTTAGTATAAGTGTGTTTCATGCGAAATTTTGGACATACATATACCAACTTTGTATCTGAAATTCATATTTAATTTAGTCCCCCGTACTTTATCTGGGAACCTTACCCAGAATAAAAAGAGTGTGTTTCCTTTTTCAGGTTGGTTATCTAATTTTTAGTGTTAGCATCACGTAGAATTAAAGAGAAACATCATTATTCCTTAATTATTTAGCATCAGTCATTTATTTTGGGATTTTGTATGTTCTAGATTACTTAATTCGCCATATTTTCTTAATTTGAGCTGATTATTAACAATTCCTCAACTGGAGAAGATAAAAATAAAACGAACAGGAAAATTTCTTTGTGAGGACAATGTCAAAAATGAAGCCTAGTTTGCTGCAGATACAGAAGAATGAATACTGGGAGGTGAATCATGAGTTCTGATGCCACCATACTCATTTATTGTGCGTCCTTAGACAAATCAATAAACTTCTCTGAGACCCATCTTTCTTGTTAATAAAATAAAATAGGTTAATTTAAAACATTTTAATATTTTATTGATTTTAAAATAGTATTTTTTAATTATAGTAAATCCACCCAAAAGATATTTTGTTCCATTTGGCCTTAAAGATGGCAGAAAAACATAAGCTGATTGCCTCATCTCAAATTGTTTAAATCCGACAATAGAAAATTATTGTACATTTTTTCCTGTTATATGCTATGGAACTGATAACATAAGCCGTTGTGTTCTTTTTCCATTTCTGTAATAACAAAGTACAGTGGGCCCTGTGTATCTGAAGGTTTCCCATCCACAGATTCAACCAACTATGGATCAAAAATATTTGGGAAAAAAAAAACACCAAAAAAATAACAATTCAACAATAAAACTACTACAATTGAAAAAGTAATACAGTGTAACAACTATTTACAGAGCATTGACATAGCATTAGATATTACCAGTAATCTAGAGAAGATTTAAAGTACACCAGAGAATGTGAGTGGGTTATATAAAACTACTAAGCACTTTACGTAAAGACATAAGCATTTATTGATTTTGGCATCCACAGGGAACCTGGAATCAATCCCCCATGGATACCAAGAGACAACTGTACCACAAATTTAGTGACTTGAGGCAACACACGTTTATTATCTTATACTTCCAGAAGTCAGAAGTTTGAGATGGATTTCACGGGGCTAAAATCAAGACTTCTGAAGAATTTAGTTCCTTCTGGAGGTTCCAGGGCAAAATCTATTCCCTTGCCTTTTTTGGCTTTTAGTTGCTACCTGCATCCCTTGACTCATGACTGCTCCCTTCATCATCAAATGTGGTTGGGTGATGTCTTCAAATCTCTCTCTGACTCTAATGTCCCTGCCTTTCCCATAGAGAGACCCTGTGATTACATCAGGCCTACCTGGCTAATCCAGGATAATTTTCCCATTTCAAAACTCTTAATCACATCTTCAAAGTCTCTTTGCTGTATAAGGTAACATATTAACTGGCTTTGGAAATCAGGGTGTAGCAATCTCAGAGGGCCATTATTCTACATATCACAGGCATTTATTCACAGATTTCATTTATAGTTGCTAAACACCAAAGATTTTTCAGATTTTCAGACAACGGACTTGCTTATAAAGAGACATAGATAATACATAGAATTTGTGCCCTAAAGAATCTCAGTGGAAGAGACAGATAGAGAAGCTGACAATTAAATTATAGACAATTAGGACTAGAAGTCATGTGATGATAATGGAAGACACCTAACTCATTCTGAAAGATGGAATGATGAAAATAATACTATCAGAAGGTGGGATTATCTAACGTAAGTTATGGAGGGTAAGAGAGGGCTTGGGCGGGAGATTCACTAAGAGAGAACAGCATGAGCAAAGGCAAAGTCACAAGTAGGTTTCTTAAAGATAATAGAAAGTAATTAGACATAGGCGTATACACTGTAGAGAGGTGAGTGGTGATCAGTGAAGCTGAAACTGAAATCAAAGTCCTAGATCACAGAGGGCTTTATATATGTTAAGGAGAAGGCACTGCAAACATTGAAACAATTCAACGAGAGAAGTACATGATCAAGTGTGCCTTTAAGGAAAATGGGTATTGTTGTATGAGAGTGAGTCAACCTAGAATACAGGTAATATAAATATTGTTGTGGATCACGTATGAGATTGACATTATTTTAGGCAGTGGTAATAAATATGGAGAGAAGAAGGTGTATTTCAGTGAGACAGGCACAATTGTATTTCAGGAGCAACTGAGTATAAAGATTAAAAGTCTTGATGAAAAGTTTTTCCATACTTATTTGGTTAAGTAAAAAGAGTTCCATTTGTGAAAATATAGAATACGGAAAGAATATATTTTGGTGTAAAGATGATAAGTTTAGTTTTTATTAGTCTAAAATTAGGGTGCTAACAAAATTATAAGTTGAGTTGTTTGGTAGACAATTAAATTTATAGTGTCTAAGGTTCTTTGTAAAAGTCAGCATTAGAAATATAGATTTGAAATTTATCTAAATACAGATGATAGAAGCCATGACAATAGATGAACTATATCAGGAAACACTGTTAGAGTAAAAAAGTCATGAAAAATGAATAGAAGGATATGATGAAAACTAATTATCTAAAGGACAGACAGAGTCCATAAAACAGATTGAAAAAGACAGGCCAGCTGGTTAGAGGGAAAACAAATTGAGACTGAATCATGAAAGGAGGGAATTTTAAGGACCATAGAGTGATCAAATCAAGTATGATAAAAGCTAATAAATATTGAATGTGATTTAGAAACTAGAGGCCATTGTTGACCTTGCCAAAAATAAGACCTTATTTACAATGAACAGATAATACAGTTGAAGAGATCATATAAAGATTAAGGATGTGGCCGGGCGCGGTGGCTCAAGCCTGTAATCCCAGCACTTTGGGAGGCCGAGACGGGCGGATCACGAGGTCAGGAGATCGAGACCATCCTGGCGAACACGGTGAAACCCCGTCTCTACTAAAAAATACAAAAAACTAGCCGGGCGAGGCGGCGGGCGCCTGTAGTCCTAGCTACTCGGGAGGCTGAGGCAGGAGAATGGCGTAAACCCGGGAGGCGGAGCTTGCAGTGAGCTGAGATCCGGCCACTGCACTCTAGCCCGGGCGACAGAGCCAGACTCCGTCTCAAAAAAAGAAAAAGAAAAAAAAAAAAAAAAGATTAAGGATGTTACATACATGCCTGTGCATACTCACATGCACAAAGTATATAATCACATTAAGTTGGGTTAGCCTATAAATGAAGTGACCACTTATTTCTTCCTCTTCTGACACCTTTGCCTGATCTTTCAGTTTTAACATTGTGTTTTATTTATCAAGTGGCCCAATGGACACAGATTTAAATGAGCTGTTTTCTCTTTTTCTCTGTCATTTCAGATTTATTTCCTCATTTCTGAAAATCATCGGTGTATCTGCCACTGGGAAAAACATGAAAAACAATGCACTTGCTTCTTTGAAAAATATTGATTTTAGTTAAACACACTTGGACAAGACATGAAGCTTCAATGAGAATTTTATTATTATTTTTTGACCCAAGAATTTTCTAAAACTAAAATATTAGAATTTTTTCTATGCTTTTACAATTTTTAATTATTTTATTTCAGTAGGTTTTGGGTGAACAGGTGGTGTTTGGTTACATGCATAAGTTCTTTGGTGGTGATTTCTGAGATTTTTGTGCACCCATCACCTGAGCAGTGTACACTGTATCCAATGTGCAGTCTTTTATCTCTCGCCATCCCCCACCCTTTCCCTTGAGTCCTCAAAGTCCAATGTATCACTTTTATGCCTTTGCAACCTCATAGCTTAGCTCCCACATATGAGCGAGAACATACAATGATTGATTTTCTGTTCCTGAGCTACTTCATTTAGACTAATGGTCTCCAATTCCATCCAGGTTGCTGCGAATGTCATTATTTTGTTCCTTTTTATGGCTGAGTAGTATTCCATGATGTGTATACATATGTGTGTGTATATATATATATAGATGGGCATTTGGGCTGGTTCTGTATTTTTGGAATTGCAAATTGTGCTGCTGTAAACATGCGTATGCAAGTATCCTTTTTTGTGTAATGACTTCTTTTCCTCTGAGTAGACACCTAGTAGCAGGATTGCTCGATCAAACTGTAGATATACTTTTAGTTCTTTTTTTTTTTTTTAAAGACGGAATCTCGCTGTCTCCCAGACTGGAGTGCAGTGGCCGGATTTCAGCTCACTGCAAGCTCCACCTCCCAGGTTTACGCCATTCTCCTGCCTCAGCCTCCCGAGTAGCTGGGACTACAGGCGCCCGCCACTTCGCCCGGCTAGTTTTTTTTTTTTTTTGTATTTTTTAGTAGAGACGGGGTTTCACCATGTCAGCCAGGATGGTCTCGATGTCCTGACCTCGTGATCCACCTGTCTCGGCCTCCCAAAGTGCTGGGATTACAGGCTTGAGCCACCGCGCCCGGCCTACTTTTAGTTCTTTAAGGAATCTCTACAGTGTTTTCCATAGTGGCTGTGCTAGTTTATATTTCCATCAATAGTGTAAAAGCATTCCCTTTTCACCACATCCACGTCAACATCTACTATTTTTTGATTTTTTGATTACGGCCATTCTTGCAGGAGTGAGATGGTATCGCATCGTGATTTCTATTTGCATTTCCCTGATAATTAGTGATATTAAACATTTTTCCATGTGCTCATTGGCCACTTGTTTATGTTCTTCGGAGAATTGTCTATGCATGTCCTTAGCCTCCTTTTTTTTTTTTTTTTTCTTTTTTGTAATAGAGCCTTGGTCTGTCACCCAAGGTGGAGTGCAGTGGCGCAATCTCAGCTCACTGCAAACTCTGCTCCAGGGTTCAAGCCATTCTCCTGCCTTAGTCTCCTTAGTAGCTGGGAATACAGGTGCATCCCACCACACCCACTTAGCCCACTTTTCAATGGGATTGCATGTTGTTTTCTTGCTGATTTGTTTGAGTTCTTTGTAGATTCCGGATCTTAGTCCTTTGTCAGATATACAGATTGTGAAGATTTTCTCCCACTCTCTGGGTTGTCTGTTAACTCTGGTGATTATTTCTTTCGCTGCACAGAAGCTTTTTAGTTTTGTTAAGTCCCATCTACTTATCTTTGTTTCGTTGCATTTTGCTTTTGGGTTTTTGGTCATGAAGTCTTTGCTTAAGCAATGTCTAGAAGGATTTTTCCGATATTATCTTCTTGAATCTTTATGGTTTCAGGTCTTAGATTTAGGTCTTTAATCCATCGTGAGTTGATTTTTGTATAATGTGAGAGATGAGAATCCAAATTCACTTTTTTACATGTGGCTTGCGAATTGTCCCAGAACTATTTGTTGAATAGCGTGTCCCTTTCCCACTTTATATTTTTGTTGGCTTTGTTGACGATCAGTTGGCTGTATTTGGCTTTATTTCTAGGTTCTCTATTCTGTTCCATTGGTCTATGTGCCTATCTACAGGCACATAGACCAGTACCATGTTGTTTGGGTGAATATGACCTTATAGTATAGTTTGCAGTCAAGGTATTGATGACTCCAGGTTTGTTCCTTTTGCTTAGAATTGCTTTGGCTATGTGGGCTCTTTTTGGTTCCACATGAATTTTAGGATTGTTTTTTCCAGTTTTGTGAAGAATGATGGTGGTATTTTCACGGGAATTGCATTGAATTTGTAGGTTGCTTTTGGCAGTACAGTAATTTTCACAATATTGATTCTACCCATCCATAAGCACGGGATGTGTTTTTATTTTTTGTGTCATCTATGATTTTTTTTCAGCAGTGTTTTTTAGTTTTCTTTGCAGAGGTCTTTCTAATTCATAAGTATTTTATTTTATTTTTATTTTTTGCAGCTATTGTGAAAGGGGTTGAGTTCTTGATTTGATTCTCAGCTTGGCTGCTGTTGGTGTATAGCAGAGCTACTGATTTGTGTACCTTACTTTTATCTCCTGAAACTTTGCTGAATACATTGACCAGTTCTAGCAGCTTTTTGGATGAGTCTTTAGGATTTTTTAGGGTTAGCAAAGTTTGAGCCTAAGTTCCAAAGCTGTGGACACTAGAAAATTGGATTATATCACCAGCAAACAGTGACAGTTTGACTTCCTCTTCACTGATTTGGATGCTTTCTTGTCTGATTGCTCTGGCTAGGACTTCCAGTACTATGTTGAATAGAACTGAGACAGTGGAGATCCTTGTCTTGTTCCATTTCTCAAGGGGAATGCTTTAAACTTTCCCCTGTTTTTGCTAAAATACACTTATGCTAATATTATTCTCTCCTCTTTAGAATGAAAAATTTAAAAATAAGATGTCATCGTTTTTAAACAGGAAATAAAGAAGATTCTCAATAGCATCTAGATATATTTGCTTTAGAGTCAGAAAAATTATAATGTTGTAATTTTCCTCAAGATATTTGCTCTACGTGAGCATTGCCATTGAGGATTTTTTCACTGATAGAGATAAAAGACATTCTGTATTTTTAAGGCAGTCATTCAAATTTCTATTAAAAATGCAAAAAGAATACAGGAGAGACACAAAATTTATACAATTTTCAATTGACAGTCTTATTTTAAAATAAGAGTTGGAAGTCCTGCTTGAGACTTAATGCATTTTTAAGCTTTTAAATCATAACAGAAAAATGTCAAATGGGATGTGAAAATTGTCAAACTCTGTTTTTGGAAAAATCATTTACATAGTCTTCCTGATAACATTACATATAGTTCTCTTTCCTTTCTTTTTAAATATAAGCCTCATTAAAAGTAAATCCAACATTCGAACTCTGGAATAGCATCATAATATGTAAATTGATTAAAAAAATTTTCGTCTCACAGATACAATATTTCTTTTTGACAAATGCTACTTTCAGTGTTATAAAATATTCGTCTCATAATTTACTATGAGATAGACATAAATATTATACCTACTGTGAATGCAAGGGATGTAATGGGCTTCTCAAATGGAGGAACCGAAGTGTAGGAAACTGAAGTAATTTGCTCAAAGTAACACAGGTGGTCAATATCTAAAGTAATCTGAAAGATTCAAAGACCCTTCCTGAGCTATATGAGTGTAAAGTCACTATATGGGTTAAGAGGTTAGTTTGTGTGAATGCAAGTTTCTTAATGATTTAGCTTTATCCTATATTTGGTAGAGGACACAGCCCAATAGCAAGTGAGAGAAACCTATCTCTCTCCACCTTTTGTAGCAGCCAAGTGGAGGACATTGCTCTACGCAGGAAAACAATGGTAAGACTACGGGTAATGCTCTCTCTCACTGTCATTCCTGAATTGAATTTTGTATTGCCTGGTGTCTTAGATTAATTTATTGTTTATTTGGATGTGTCTGGAGCTTCTTCCTGCTTGGGGGTTCGTGGTCTCGCTGTCAGGAGACAAGCTGCAGACCTTCGTGGTGAGTGTTACAGCTCTTAAGGGCAGCGCGGAGTTGTTCCTTCTTTCCAGTGGGTTCGTGGTTTCGCTGGCTTCAGGAGTGAAGCTGCAGACCTTCGAGGTAAGTGTTACAGCTCATTAAAGCAGCTTGGACCCAAAAAGCGAGCAGCAGTAACAGTTATTTCAAAGAGCAAAACAACAAAGCTTTCACAGTCTGGAAGGGGACCCCAGTGGGTTGCGCCTGGCTCAGGCAGCCTGCTTTTATTCCCTTATCTGGCCCCACCCACATTCTGCTGATTGGTCCATTTTACAGAGAGCTGATTGGTGCATTTACAATCCTTGAGCTAGACAGAGTCACAGAGCGCTAGTTAGCTAGATACAGAGTTGGCTAGATACAGAGTACCAACTGGTGTATTTACAAACCTTGAGCTAGACACAGAGTGCTGATTGGTGTATTTACAAATCCTGAGCTAGACACAGAGTGCTGATTGGTGCATTTACAATCCTTGAGCTAGACACAGAGTCACAGAGTGCTAGTCCTCCAAAGTCTCCACTAGGTTAGCTAGATACAGAGTACCAATTGATGTATTCACAAACCCTGACCTAGACACAGAGTGCTGATTGATGCACATACAATCCTCTGGCTAGATATAAAAGTTCTCCAAGTCCCCATGAGGTTCAGGAGCCCAGCTGGCTTCACCCAGTGGATCCTGCACCGGGACTGCAGGTGGAGCTGCCTGCCAGTCCCGAGTGGAACTGCACTCCTCAGCCCTTGGGCTGTGGATGGGACCAGGCGCCACAGAGCAGGGGGTGGCACCCGTCGGGGAGGCTCAGGCCGCACGGCAGCCCACCACAGCGGGAGCAGCTCAGACATGGCAGGCTGCAGGTCCAGAGCCCTGCCCCACTAGGACGAGCTAAACCCAATGAGAATTTGAGTGCAGCCCTGGCGGGCCAGCATTGCTGGGGGACCCTCCACAACCTCCGCAGCTGCTGACCTGGGTGCTAAGCCCCTCAGTGCCCTGGGCCTACTGTGCCTGCCAGCAGCTCTGTGTGCTGGGCCCGCTGAGCCTGCGCCCGCACCCTCCCCGCCGGAACTCGCACTGGTTCACAAGCGCCATGTGCAGCCCTGGTTCCGGCCCGCGCCTCTCTCTCGGCACCTCCCCACAAGCAGAGGAAGGCAGCTTTGGCCTCAACCACCCCAGAGAGGGGCTCCCAGCTAGCCTTGGCGGGCTGAAGGGCTCATCAAGCGCCGCCAGAGTGGACGCCGAGGCCGAGGAGGCGCTGAGATTGAGGGCTCCTAGCACATTGTCACCTCTCATGAGGAATGGAGGTGGTGTGGAGGTGGTGGGACTAGAATGACAAATAGATTCTTATGGAACCTCTTTTGAGATTACTAGTTTGAGATAAATAGATGATGCTTTTTCGTTTTTCTTTCTTTCTTTTCTTTTTCTTTTTTTTTTTTTTTTTCTGATACAGAGTCTTGCTCTGTCGCCCAGGCTGGAGTGCAGTGGCGCAATCTCGGCTCACTGCAAGCCCCGCCTCCCAGGTTCAAGCCATTCTCCTGCCTCAGCCTCCCAAGTAGCTGGAACTACAGGTGACTGCCACCACGCCTGGCTAATTTTTTTGTATTTGGTAGAGACGGAGTTTCACCATGCTAGCCAGGATGGTCTTGATCTCCTGACCTCATGATCCACCCACCTTGGCCTCCCAAAGTGCTAGGATTACAGGCATAAGCCACCGTGCCCGGCCCCTCTTGTTCTTGTTTAATGCAATTTTCTAGAGTCCTCAGCTTTGGAACTTAGGCTTAAATCTTGCTAAGAAAAATCTTAATATTTCTCTCTTTTGTCATATATATATATATATGAAAATATATATATATATATTTTCAGCCATCTTTCAGACACATTGGGAGGCATTTGCTTGTGACTTGTAATAAGGCTCAGATTTAGGCATCTCTTGGATATTGAAGTCAAATATTACCTAAAAGTCTCCAAATAGCACCCCAAATTCTAGAGTATACTTAGGAACTATTAAGAGGATAACTTCCATTCAAATTAGACACACAATCTGGAGAAAGAAAATATTGATAGATTCAAATAAAAACTTTTGCATGGCCAAAAAATTAGCAAGTAAACAATAAAAATCAACTGATGACAAGGAGAAAATATTGCAGAGATAAAGTTCTAAAAATTAGAGAATTTTAAGGTAAAAAGTATAAACACCTGACAGAAAGAAATTAATAGACAATTTGTAAGAAAATCAGTATAAAAGTGATTCTCCAATACCAGAAGAGATATTAGCTCTACCCATATGAGAGAAATACAAATTAAAATTACTGTGTGCTGGGGGGCAGTGGCTCACTCCTGCAATCCCAACACTTTGGGAGGCTGAGGTGGCAGAATCACTTGATCTCAGGAATTTGAGACCAGCTTTGGCAACATGGTGAGACCAGGTCTCTAAAAAAAAAAACGTTTAAAAATTAAAGAATCATCTGGGTGCATGGCACCTCACTGTAGTACCAGCTACTGGAGAATAAACAATCAATGGTAAAACTAACTCAAAGAATGAAATACTTTAGTTAGGTAACACCATACAAATTAGTGTAGACAAATGATTAGTGTAGACAGGGATACTGAGGCAGGACCCCCAGAGGTCCAGGCTATAGGGAGCTATAATTGTGCCACTGCACTCCAATCTGAGTGACAGAGTGAGACCCCGTCTAAAAAGCAAACATACAAACAAAACACAACACACACACAACTACATATCAATTTGGCAAAAGTTAAAAAGCTTGACAAAACATTCTGTTGGTAAAAGCTATGGAGAATCAGACATATTTTACAAATGGGAATGCAAATGGGAATACAAACAGGTCTTGTGAAGTAGAAATCAGAAATATCTAGCAAATTTGCATTTATGTTTTATCTTTGACTCAACAATTCCACTACTAGAAATTTACTCTGATGAGTAAAGTATGAAAATATGAAGTATGAAAAGACTTCTGCACAAAATTATTCATTGCACAGTTTTTTAATTGCAAAATATTGCAAACAATGTAAATGCAAATAAGCAGGATACTGGTTAACTGTGGTACATATGTAAATGCAAATATACAGGATACTGGTTAACTGTGGTACATACACAATGAAATATTGGATAGCTTATTAAAAAGAGCTCTTTGACTAATATAAAATGTAAAATGATTTGTCAGAATTTTTTAGTGAAAAAAAGCTAAGTGTAAAGAATATTGACAACCTGTTATTTCAATATAAGAAAAAAGAGAAAATATGTAAAAGAATCAACCTACTTTTGAAAGAAAAAGCATAGGAAAGAGAAGTTATAAACTCATGAGATTTGGAATAGGAAGACGCTGGAAGGAATTAGGGGGCAATATGATTCTCTGAATATACCTGTTTTGTACAGTTTTACTTTTGGAGACACTTTAATATTTGACATAAACAAAAATAAGTAAAAATTTAAAATTAGGACATAAGAGCTTAAAATATAATATAAACAAATTAAGCAAATTGTATTTCAAATAAAAAAATACGTATGTATTTCAAATAAGTAAATACCTTCTTTTATCAAAAAATAAATGTTCAAGGAAGATAGGGCAGGAGCAAAAGACAAAGGAACCAGGCTGAAGGTGCTTCCACTGGGCAGATCTTAGAAAATCTAAGCCTTAAAATAGGTAATGAAATTAATGGATGCTATGGTTTGAGTGTTTGCCTACCACCCAAATTTACCTTGAAATACTAACCCCAAGGGGATGGTATTAAGTGGTGGGCTTTTGGAAAATGATTAGGTAATGAATGGCATTAATGTGCTATAATAGAGGATCTAGAGATCTCACCTCTTGCAATATGTGAGGATAGAGGAAGAAAGTGTCATCTATGAACTAGAAAGTGGGTGCCCTCTAGACCTCAAATTTGCTGGCACCTTGATCTTGGACTTTCTAGCCTCCAGAACTGTAGGAAATAAATTTCTGTTGTTTATATGCTACTCAGTCTAGAGAATCCCAAAAGGATCAAGACAATGGATTATAACCCATTGAATGAAAATGAAATCTATGTGTCCTTAGTGATGTCAGTTACTAAGTATACAAAGGCTTAGGGCACAAGGAAAAGTTCTTTACATACAGTATAATGCAATTACTAAATGCAAAAGGAATGATGGAATTAGAAAATCACCATTTGAAAAACATTGTCAGAATAATTGATTCTGACACAGACAATAAATGGGGGTAAATTAATGGGTAAGAAGAGAGAGGGTATTTATGTTATTTCAAAATATATCTCCCCAAATATTCATTAATACAAGGGAACTTTACCCTGCAGAAATCTGCTGACTTCACTTAATCAAGTAATAAGAGTTTTTTCTAGTTATGGAACAAAGCAAAATCACTTGCACAACCTCCAATTAATCAAAATGAAGCATCAGACACATATAAAAAGGGGGAAATTCTACAAAATAACTGTCCCATAGTCTTTAAAATTTTCAAGGTCATAGATGGATGAAGAATGAGTAAACAACGGTTACCGATTTAAAAAATACTAAATAGATTAATCCTGAAGGCAACATGTGATTTTGGATTATATTGTGGACTTTTTCGGTGAAAGACATTATTGAGACAATTAGCATTTAGGTCTGTAAATTAGATCATGAACTTGCATCAATTATACAATTGGAGTACTTATAATTAAGCTATTATACAAATATAATAGCCAGATAAGTATGTATTTATCCTGTTGGAAAATCTACACAGGCATCATATCTGCAGCCTACTCTCAAATGGTTTAGAAAAATATGAAATGTCCTTGTATAAGGAGAAAATTCTGAGAGAAAATATGGTATATGTTAATAATTGGAGAACGTGGGTTAAAGGCATGCAGGACTTTTATGTGTTACTTTTTCAAAGTTTCTGTAAAATCATTTAAAATTTAAAAATTATAAAAAATGAAAATATGAAAGTTATAAAATAAAAATATTTAACTCTTCGCAGACAACTTTAAGGATAGACAACACGGCTGAAAGCTTATGAGCAAGTAAGAACTCTGGAGCCAAATTGTCCTAGAGCTACAATACCAGCTCTAACATTTATTTGTTGTAATATCTTGGGCAAGTTACTTCAAAGGTTTTGTCTCAGGTTCCTTATGTTTAAAATATAAGTGTTTTACATGGGGGCTATTAGGAAGATTAATTGAATAGGTACATATATATCACTCTCAGACAGAGGCTGGCACATAATGAATAATGTATAAATGCTTGTAAAATAAAATGAAATGTATTTATTTTGATATCTATCATGAAGCAAAGAACAAAATATTTATAATATGTAATATATATCATCAATATGGTCAAAATAGGAACCAAAATACATCTTGTTGAGAAATGAATTCCTATTCAAGATAGTGCATACAGCATTAATTTTAAAACAGGAAAAAAACTAATGAGAACTAAGACAAATTAAGTAATAGCACCTGAGAGCCATAAGACAGCCTGGTTGAATCAGGACCCACCATTAGTGTAATGCAAATTAAAAATTGGCATTCCTTAGTTTTATAATTAGAATAAAATCTGAATACCAATCTAAATTTGGACCATACTTTTAACAGTAAAAGTTAAGGAATGGAGTTCTGAGAAAGATAGAATAAAGTAGATAGAGTAATTTTTTTCAGAGGTAATATATGAACATAAAACCACTATATATATTGAAAAGATCATAAAACAGCTGAAAAAGGAGTTCTGAAAGATAAGCGTGAAATCTTTGTATTGTATTATTATGTATGTTTTGGAGGTGTTTAGTCTGGATGTAATTTGTTTATGGATGTTTAAAAACTTTGTATAGTTCTATCAATTTAGAAGCGTATATATGCATGTATGTGTGCGTATTTGTATGCTATTTCTGTGTTGCTTTTATATGGAATCAATAAAATGGATAAATAGATGCCTAACATTCAAAGGAAACACAGGAAACATTAGCTGAAAAATGGGAAAGTTTAAGCAAAGATGAAAGGAATGCTTTTGTAATTTCATCACTTGAAAGGGAAAGAAGAAATAGGAAAGGTATGGAGAGGTTAGAACGATTCTAGGGAAAGTGCCCAAAGAGTGTATGCTGATCTCCAAGAGCCAGGAGACTAGGGCAAGAAGCAAGCACTGTGGATGCAGCACATCTGCATTCAATCAATTCTTTTTTATAAAATGCTCTGTTTCTCCTCTCCTTCTCTGAAATCACCCTTCTAAAAGCCCTGAGGCGGTTGGAACGTGTGTGCTTCCTCCTTACAAACCTCTCTTGGCATCAGGGGACATGTCTCTGTTAATTTAACACAAAACAAAAAGTATACGTAGAAAAAGTTTACCTCTCTTTTTCTGTTGTTTGGAATAGTTTCAGAAGGAATGGTACCAGCTCCTCTTTGTACCTCTGGTAGCATGCTGTGAATCTGTCTGGTCCTAGGCTTTTTTTGGTTGGTAGGCTATTAATTACTACATCAATTTCAGAACTTGATATTGGTCTATTCAAGGATTTAACTTCTTCCTTGTTTAGTCTTGGGAGGGTGTATGTGTCCAGGAATTTGTCCATTTCTTCTAGATTTTCTAGTTTATTTGCATAGAGGTGTTCATGGTATTTTCTGATGGTAGTTTGTATTTCTATGGGATCAGTGGTAATATCCCCTTTATCATTTTTTGTTGTTACTCTTTGATTCTTCTCTTTTTTCTTCTTTATCAGTCCAGCTAGTGATCTATCTATTTTGTTAATCTTTTCAAAAATCCAGCTCCTGGATTCACTGATTTTTTGAAGGGTTTTTCGTGTCTCTATCTCCTTCAGTTCTGCTCTGATTTTAGTTATTGCTTGTCTTCTGCTAGTTTTCGAATTTGTTTGCTTTGCTTCTCTAGTTCTTTTAATTGTGATGTTAGGGTGTCTCTTTTAGATCTTTCCCACTTTCCCCTGTGGGTGTGTAGTGCTATAAATTTCCCTTTAAACACTGCTTTAGCTGTGTTCCAGAGATTCTGGTATGTTGTGTCTTTGTTCTCATTGTTTTCAAATAACTTATTTATTTCTGCTCTAATTTTGTTATTTACCCAGTAGTCATTTAGGAGCAGATTGTTCAGTTTCCATGCAGTTGTGTGGTTTTGAGAATTTCTTAATCCTGGGTTGTACTTTGATTGCACTGTTGTCTGGAGACTGTTTGATGTGATTTTCATTCTTTTGCATTTGCTGAGGAGTGTTTTACTTCCAATCATGTGGTCAATTTTAGAATAAGTGCGATATGGTGCTGAGAAGAACATATATTCTGCTAGTTTGGGGTGGAGAGTTCTGTAGATGTCTATTAGATCTGCTTGGTTCAGAGCTGAGTTCAAGTCCTGAATATCCTTGTTAATTTTCTGTCTTGTTGATCTGTCTATTATTGACAGTGTAATGTTAAAGTCTCCCACTATTATTGTGTGGGAGTTAAGTATCTTTGTAGGTCTGTAAGAACTTGCTCTATGAATCTGGGTGCTCCTGTATTGGGTGCATATATATTTAGGATAGTTAGCTCTTCTTGTTGCATTGATCCCCTTACCACTATGTAATGCCCTTCTTTTATGTGTGTGTGTGTGTGTGTGTGTGTGTGTGTGTGTGTGTGTGTTTTGTCTTTGTTGCTTTAAAGTCTGCTTAATGAGAGACTAGGATTGCAACCTCTACTTTTTTTTTTTTTCTTTCCATTTGTTTGGTAAATATTCCTCCACCCTCCTTTATTTTGAGCCTACATGTGTCCTTGCATGAGAGATGAGTCTCCTGAATACAGCACACCAATGGGTGTTAACTGTTTATCCAATTTGTCAGTCTGTGTCTTTTAATTGGGGCTTTTAGCCCATTTACATTTAAGGTTAATATTGCTATGTGTGATTTTGAGCCTGTCATCATGCTGCTAGCTGGTTATTTTGCTCATTAGTTGATGCAGTTTCTTCATAGTGTCAATAGCCTTTACAATTTGCTATGTTTTTGCAGTGGCTGGTACCAATTTTTCCTTTCCACATTTAGTGCTTCCTTCAGGAGCTCTTGTAAGGAAGGCCTTGTGGTGACAAAATCTCTCAGTATTTGCTTGTCTGTCAAGAATTTTATTTCTCCTTCGCTTATGAAGCTTAGTTTGGCTGGATATGAAATTTTGGGTTGAAAACTCTTTTCTTTAAAAATGTTGAATATTGGCCCCCACTCTCCTCTGACTTGTGGGGTTTCCTCAGAGAGATCTGCTGTTAGTCTGATGGGCTTCCCTTTGTGGCTAACCCAACCCTTCTCTCTGGCTTCCGTTAACGTATTTTCCTTCATTTCAACCTTGGAGAATCTAACAATTATGTGTTTTGGGGTTGTTCTTCTTGAGGAGTATCTTTGTTGTGTTCTCTGTATTTCCTAAATTTGAATGTTGGCCTGTATTGCTAGGTTGGGGAAGTTATCCTGGATAATATCTTGAAGATTGTTTTCCAGCTTGGTTCCATTCTCCCTGTCACTTTCAGGTACAGCAATCAAACACAGGTTTGGTCTTTTCACATAGTCCCGTATTTCTTGGAGGCTTTGTTCATTCCTTTTCATTCTTTTTTCTCTAATCTTGTCTTCACACTTTATTTCATTAAGTTGATCTTCAGTCTCTGATATCCTTTCTTCTGCTTGATCAATTCAGCTATTGATAGTTGTGAAACTGGAAACATTCCCTTTGAAAACTGGCATAGGACAAGGATGCCCTCTCTCATCACTCCTATTCAACATAGTATTAGAAGTTCTGGCAAGGGCAAACAGGCAAGAGAAAGAAATAAAGGGTATTCAAATAGGAAGAGAGAAAGTCAAATTGTCTCTGTTTGCAGATGACATAATTGTATATTTAGAAAACCCCATTGTCTCAGCCCCAAATCTCCTTAAGCTGATAGGCAAATTCAGCAAAGTCTCAGGAAAAAAAATCAATGTGCAAAAATCACAAGCATTTCTATACACCAATAACAGACAAACAGAGAGCCAAATCATGAGTGAACTCCCATTCACAATTGCTACAAAGAGTTAAAATACCTAGGAATACAACTTACAATGGATGTGAAGGACCTCTTCAAGGAGAACTATAGATCACTGCTCAAGGAAATAAGAGAAGACACAAACAAATGGGAAAACATTCCATGTTCATGGATAGGAAGAATCAATATTGTGAAAGCAGCTATCTTGCCCAATGTAACCTATAGATTCAGTGCTATCCCTATCAAGCTACCATTGACTTTTTTTCACAGAAGTAGAAAAAACTACTTTAAGTTTCATATAGAATAAAAAAAGAGCCCATATAGCCAAGATAATCCTAAGAAAAAGGAGAAAGCTGGAGGCATCTTGCTACCTGACTTCAAGCTATACTACAAGGCTATAGTAACCAAAACAGCATGGTACTGGTACCAAAACAGATATATAGGCCAATGGAACAGAATGGAGGCCTCAGAAATAATGCCACACGTCTAGAACCTGACACATCTAGATCTTTGACAAACCTGACAAAAACAAGCAATGGGGAAAGGATTCCCCATTTAATAAATGATGTTGGGAAAACTGGCTAGCCATATACTGAAAACTGAAACTGGATCCCTTCCTTCCACCTTATATGGCAATTAACTCAAGATGGATTAAAGACTTAAACATAAGACCTAAAACCATAAAAACCCTACAAGAAAACCTAGGCCATTCCATCCAGGATATAGGCATGAGTGAAGACTTCATGACTAAAACACTAAAAGCAATTGCAACAAAAGGCAAAATTGACAAATGGGATGTAATTAAAGAGTTTCTGCACAGCAAAAGAAACTATCATCAGAGTGAACAGGCAACCTACAGAATGGGAGAACATTTTTGCAATCTATCCATCTGACAAAGGGCTAATATCCAGAATCTACAAAGAACTTAAACAAATTTACAAGAAAAAAATGAACAACCCCATCAAAAAGTAGGTAAATGATATGAACAGAAACTTCTCAAAAGAAGACATTTACGCAGGCAACAAACATATGAAAAACAGCTTATCATCACTGATCGTTAGAGAAAGGCAAACCAAAATCACAATGAGATACCATCTCATGCCAAATAGAATTGAGATCATTAAAAAGTCAGTAAACAACAGATGCTGGAGAGGTTTTGGAGAAATAGGAACACTTTCACACTGTTGGTGGGAGTGTAAATTAGTTCAACCATTGTGGAAAACAGTGTGGCAATTCCTCAAGGATCCAGAACTAGAAATACTATTTGACCCAGCAATCTCATTACTGAGTATATACCCAAAGGATTATAAATCTTTCTACTATAAAGACACATGCACAGGTATGTTTACTGCAGCACTATTCACAAAAGCAGAGACTTGGAACCAACCCAAATACCCATCAATGATAGACTGAATAAAGAAAATGTGGCACATATACACCATGGAATACTATGCAGCCATTAAAAAGGATGAGTTCATGTCCTTTGCAGGCACATGGATGAAGCTGGAAACCATCATTCTCAGCCAACTAACCCAGGAACAGAAAAACAAACGCCACATGTTCTCACTCATAAGTGGGAGTTGAACAATGAGAACGCATGGTCACAGGGAGGGGAACATCACACACTGGGGCCTATCCGGTGGTGGTGGGGGGCTAGGGGAGGGATAACATTAGGAGAAATACCTAAAGTAGATGACAGGTTGATGAGTGCAGCAAACTACCAAGGCACAGGTATACCTATGTAACAAACCTGCCCATTCTGCACATGTATCCCAGAACTTAAAGTGTATATATACACACATACATATATACACACACACACGTATATATATACACACACACACACACATATATATGTATATACACACGCATATATGTATATATGTATATACACACACATATATACACACATATATGTATATATGTATATATACACACACATGTATATATGTGTATATATACACAGACATATATACATTTATATACACGCAGACATATATACATTTATATACACACAGACATATATACATATATATATGTAAAAAGTTGACCTCAACTTTGTTTGATGATTTAATAATATTGATCTGAAAATCTTGTGTTCAATTGCTGGATTTGAAATCTGCCCAAGTCACTAGTCTGTCTAGCTATATAACCAGTGGAAAAGGTGAAAACTGCAATAAAATCTATCTGATCTCATTCATGGTTTATGAGTCCTCTCTTACACCTTACACTTCATATACTTTTTTTTCTCTTCACCTGTTTTTTTTTGTTGTTGTTTTTTTTGGGTTTTTTTTTTTTTTTTTCGTGGGGGACAGAGTCTCTCTTTGCTGCCCAGGCTGGAGTGCAGTGGCACAATCTCAGCTCACTACACTCTCTGCCTTCTGGGTCAAAGTGATTCTCTTGCCTCAGGCTCCCAAGTAGCTGTGATAACAGGTGTGCACCACCATGCCCAGCTAATTTTTCTATTTTCAGCAGAGATAGTGTTTCACCATGTTGGCCAAGCTGGTCTTAGACTCCTAACCTCAGGTGATCTGCCTGCCTTGGCCTCCCAAAGTGCTGGGTTTACAGTCACGACTCGCTGCACCTAGCATCCCCACCTGGTTTTATTTGAAAGTTTGAAGTGCAGTGGCCGGATCTCAGCTCACTGCAGGCTCCGCCTCCCGGGTTCACGCAATTCTCCTGCCTCAGACTCCTGAGTAGCTGGGACTACAGGCGCCCGCCACCTCGCCCGGCTAGTTTTTTGTATTTTTTAGTAGAGACGGGTTTTCACCGTGTCAGCCAGGATGGTCTCGATCTCCTGACCTCATGATCCACCCACCTCGGCCTCCTAAAGTGCTGGGACTACAGGCATAAGCCACCGCGCCCAGCCGAAAGTTTTGACTTTTGAACATTAGACCATGTTGAAATTTTTTTCTCAGATCTCCTGTATTTCTTCATTCCTGTGTTTCAAGTGTAGACATGGCATTGATGATGCTAAAGTAATAAAGTCTTTTTAAAGTAAAGGTTTTCTTTAATTTTCCTCTTGCATCTTTGTAAGTCAGTTTATGATAGCCCCTATCTAAAACAAACAAAAAATTGTATTTTCATTAAGGTCATTGGTCCTAGAAATGATTGTAGGGCTTTATCCTTAACATTTCTAATCTCTGTGTTTCTATTCATAGGGTTAATATTTTTTCTTTTTTATTTGTCTTGCTTCAGATTTGATTAGCACACTTGTTCTATTTCTCCCACTATCTGTTAAACTGTTCTGCTAGTTTTGTATTCATAATTTCCCCATGACATCCCTTCTCTGATATCTTATCACTAGCTCTGACTTTACGAGGTGATTCCTCCTTGATTTATCTCTATTTTATTTTATTTTTTATTTGTTGGAAAGTTCCCCAAAATATAGACAGCTATTTACAATATTTATATAAATATTTTGTTTGTTCCTTATGACAAAATTTCATCTATGCAATGAATATTCTTGAGCACTCTCCCTCATTCTAGTGTTCCAAATAATGGTAGGTGTTTGTGATACAAAAATGGAAAATATGTTCCAGGATTGTTCTCCAAAAGAGAGTGAAAAAATGTGGTATTATTTGAGGGGTTTTAACAAGAAATGTATGTGCAACAAAGAAAGAACACTCTACTATGTCTTTTAGCATAAAATGTAGTAGGTATTTACAGACAATGCCAGAAAAACAGAGGAATAACATTCCATGAGATGAAGATATTATGAACAAAAATGCGTATGTGTCAGATAGTACATAGCAGAATACATCAAGAAAAATCAGATATTTTCAGTGTTGCTAGAGTATAGCATGCAAAGGGAAAAGATGAAAGGAGATGAGAATCAAAAGATAGAGAGGTTTCCCAGTATTCTGAAAGGAACCTTGACTATATTTTGGGGAGTCACTGAGAGATTTTAAGCAAAGTAACAGTGAGATCATGTATATAATTCAGAAATATTGCTAGAACTTCAATATCAAATGAATTAAAGAGAAATAAAATTAAAGGACAGGAGGCCAATGTGGAGATCATCGAATAATTAATACATACTTACATGTGGTGACTACTGAACTATTAATACAGACTTGATAAAAATATGAACTAAAGAAGTGGTTAAAAGAATTAAGAGAAGGGGACAAACGTGAAATTCACTAAGCGGATAAACTCTACGGAATTGTATAATCAATTGAATATAGGTAATGAGAAGTCAGATATGGTTTCCATATTTTTTTATTTAGTAACTAGATTGACAATTGCTCTAGGAAAGGTGAAGGAAATGGGGAGTGGCAGATAGATTCTGGAGAGTAACAGTTCAAATTCGAGATTTCACAACCTTTGAGTCTGTGGAGTTGTCAATAAGGCAGGAAGAATTGGTAGAGGTCTGAATTAGAGGTAATATTTGGGCATTTATTGCACATTTATAATAGGTGAAGGTCTGGTCATGGAAGACATTGTCCAGGCTGAGGTTAGCATAGAAAAAAGAACATGTGAAGCCCAAGGCAGTGATCTCTGAAATAAAAAGAGAATCATGATAGTCAGATATGAGAGAATTTCTTGAGAGATGACAGGAAAACAGAAGCCAATGAATCAGTGAAGTTAACAAGTAAAGGGCTAAAGTATGTTTATTGAACCTGAAAATTCTGAGGTTATTTATGCAATCATCAGGATGATTTTTAGTGGAGTAGAGGGAGCATAAGCCAGATTACTGGGATTAGGAAGTAAAAAAATAGAGACAGAGATCTTTCAAGAGGCAAGAAATCGGGAGAGTGCTATAGGGGAATAAAAAATCAACAGAGAGAAATTGTTAATATTAGCAATAACCTGAACATGTTTCTGGATGGAAGAAAAATTGCCAGAAAGGTGAAAGATTGTTGAATATTACAACTGCTTCTGCTACTAGTAATATTATAAGAATTACAAGAGAATTCACAATTCCATTTGAGAGGACATTAGGCAAAGATATGAGAGGGAGGAGCATGTTCTTAAATCAAGTAAACTAGCATTTGCTAACATATTGCATATGTGCATGTTTATAGGAAACTTCTGGAACAATGTCTAAACCCAAACAATAACGAATAGTAGAACATTCAGACATCATAATTGGCAAAAGAGGAAGTGTCTTGGCAAGCAAGCCCTACTTGCAATGTCAATTGTTATTTATTCTAACAATTCCAGACACTGAAATTTCATTTCAGAAATGAGGGCCCTCCTAATCCTACACTACTTTAACCACCTAACTTTCACTGAGTAACTTTCTTTTGTAATCAAGCCAATTTATTTATTTCAACTATTTCCATCTGCATCCCTACGTTACTTTTTATTATTCAACCTTATATTTTTATCTTTGCTTCTCATTTTCTTCCCTCACTCTTTCTTGAAATCTCTCTCTTCTTTTGCCAGCTAGTTCTGCAGTATTTCTAACTAAATTCAACTCTATCGTAGTAAGTAATTAGAAATGTGTTATATGTAGTCACTCTTCCTAATTGTTTTCAATCTATGGATGGAAGGGTATTTGTCCTTTGAGCAGCGAGAGAATCTTAAGCCTCTTTTATTTGCAGGACTTGAAACAGTACATAGCTGAATGCTAGAGATATACTACTCATTTAATAAGCTGCTTTTTAATTGAAAACACAATACTGATATTATATAAATGGTCACCTATTTTGCCTGCTATTAAAGTGAAATATTTCTTGTTTACTCCTTATTATATAGCTCACTCTCTGACTTTCATCATCTTCACTCAAACGATACCTTCTCAGTGTCATTTCCCTTGACCACTTTATATGTAATCACAGTATCTACAAACATATTGTTATGTTCCTATTCCCTCCAAATTTTCTTCCTAAAGTATAAAATTATTTATTTATTTATTTATATTCTATATCCTGAATTAAACTGTTAATTACATGAATGTTAAGATTTTAATTGGTTTTATTTAGTGATGTATCTTCAAAGACCCAGAATGAAGCCTAACATGTAAAAAAAATTCAATAAATATAAATATACCCAGAAATTTATAATTAATCTTATTATCAACTTTTTCTTCTTCCTTTGCAACTCTACATTCTGTTTTTCTTATTTTTGTTCTCTATATTCAATATTTTCACAAGTGGCCTGCATTAGTCCGTTCTCATGCTGCTAATAAAGACATACCCAGGACTGGATAATTTATAAAGGAAAGAGGTTTCATTGACTCACAATTCAGCATGGCTGGGGAGACCTCAGGAAACTTACAATCATGACAGAAGGGGAAGCAAACAGGTCCTTTATCACATGGCAGCTGCAAGATGTGCCAAGCAAAAGAGGGTAAAGCCCTTTATAAAACCATCATATCTCATGAAAAGTCACTCATTGTCATGACAGCAGCATGAGGGTAACCTCCTCCATGATTAAATTACCTCCCACTGGGCCCCTCCCATGACACATGGGGATTATGGGAGCTACAATTCAAGATGAGATTTGGGTAGGGACACAGCCAAATCGTATAATGGCCAAACTACCACCTCAGTTTAATATATTTATATACAATGCTGTTGTTCTTAAGTATTTCAACAATGCCAGAAAAGATATTTGGGAAGCTCTATTAATTCAAACAAGTAGTATAAGACAAGTTTAAACTAGGAATAAACTGGAAACACTTTTTGGAAACTTTTCGCTTAATGAGCCTTGAAGTAAGTTAGGAAACAACGTTAATTCCTTAGAGCCACTCTGGTTCCATTTAATGTATTACAAGTTCGCTGGTTAAATAGCACCTTAGTGGAGGGAAGCTGAAACAACTTTTTTATACTAATGGCAAGGGCTAATTTAATTTTTCTTTCTTTAAAGCTGAGAACAAATTAGGTCAGAGTGATGGATTAGAGCCAAACATAGTACCTTGGCTTGTCATAAAGGGAAAGTTCTGGTCAAGAATTATACAGAACGTGTACTTGTAGTGCTAAATTTGTGACTATGTAGAGTTAGTGACAAGACTCATGGGAAAGGAGAAATAAAAAGAAATGAGTCCCTTAGAAAATCTAATCAGAAAAAAAATTATTTTTTTAAAGAGTTTATAAATTAGGAGTTCTTTGATGCCTAAAAGTCACACATTCTTCATTCACCGAGCAAGCTACAAGTTAGTATAAGCTCATGCCCTGTCTAGAGCTTGCACAGATATGCACCAAGCTTGTCATAAGGGAGAAGTTACGTTTGACTTGCATTAACCTCAATGGATCTTGATTCATTGTCCGAGCAAACTGATAGTGTAGCATTCTGAACTGATGTCTAAAATAGATGCTGGCACACTGTCGTGACTAGCTCTGTCTTTTGTTTGACTGGTTTCAGACAGATTCCAATAGGTTGTCGAGGAATAGACACAGCGAGTCTTGAGACCTGGTTCTGCCAAGGAACAGGAAGCCACAACTCATGGGAGGCTCACCTTGAATTCCCTTACTTGAGCAATAAACACTCAGGAATGTGTTGGGATTGTTTTGTACCAGTGATTTCACTTGGTGAGCAGGCAGGCACACAGCCAGTTTCAGAAAAATCTAGCGTAACCAAAAAGAACCAAGATAGTATGAAAACTCTCTGAGCTTGGCAAATATTATTTCTCAGATCTGGTAGAAACTTATTCTATGAAGGCATTATCTGGAGCTGTGTACCTCCTTGAGGGCTTTGGGAATTTGGTAGGCTCCCATGATTGGGAGTATGCCGCAATGTTTCTTCTTGTGGCTGTCTCGGTTGACAGAGGTTTCTGTATCTTCTGCCACTAAAGAAAATTTAAAACAATTCTTTCACCCTGCAAGTCGGCATCTTTGCATCAGTCAGTTCTTAACTCATTGTAACAGGTTCTTGCACTCAAGGTCACACAGCAAATTAAAGGTGAAGTCAAATATATAGGTGTAATTTAGTTTTATTAAACTCCAAACTACTTATCCACACTACATTCCTTCCTATCCCTGTCATCTTCTTCAAATCCCAAAACAAACAAATCATTAAAAACAAAACTAAGTTAAACTAAAATTTAAATAATTTGTAACTTTAAAAGGAAGCACACAAGTTATTTAATATTTTTTGGACTTATCTTTTGAGGCATAAACACCAGCCAAGGCTAAATAAATGGAAGACCTATTAAAACTTATGTAATCCTGGTGGGGTAAAACGTGGTTCCTCCCCAGGCCTGTTTCTGCTCATGGCAGGATTGAAGCATGAGCATTCACAGATATCTTGAGCTCCTACTGCGACTCCCTCTGTCCTTTCATCTTTGTCACTGCTTTTAGCAGTGAAATATCAGGAAATCCATTTTTTGATAATGATGCAATTAAATTTAATTGATAAAAGTAAGATAAATAAAAAAGCCACACTTTGGAAATTTGACACCTCGTTTTGTAACATCTATTAAGATATAATTCTTGCAGCATAAAATTTGCCCTTTAAAATGTATTAAAAACTAAATTTTAAGTAATGCATATATCTCAAAGAAAGCACAAGCATAAATAAAGCATATTTTAAACTGAATGATAATAAAATCACAACATTTAAAAACTGGGGCAATACAGATCAAATATTTAGAGAAAAATTTATAATCTTAAAGGCTTTTAGTAGAGAGAAAGAAATGTTTACTATCATCTCTCAAGTTTTCACCTTAAGAAGCTAGAGGAAAAAAAGCAAATTAAACTCACACAAGCATAAAAGTACAAATAATGAATAAAGAGCAGAAATCAATGACAGATCAGAAAAACAATAGTCTAAGTTAACAAAGCTAAAAGTTGTTTTAATGAAAAAATTAATAAAATAGAAAAGTGTCTTGATACACTGATTTGGAGAAAAGAAAGATAGAATACAAATTAACACTATCATAAATAAAAGATTTACTACAAAACATACTACTGGTATTAATAAACACAAGATATTTTTTAACATGTCAACGAATCATGTCAACAAAATCAACAATTGTGATGCTGTACGAACTCCCCAAAAAACACAACTTACCAGAACTGACACAAGAAGATTTTTTTTAAGAAAACAATATAGGCCGGGCGCGGTGGCTCAAGCCTGTAATCCCAGCACTTTGGGAGGCCGAGACGGGCGGATCACGAGGTCAGGAGATCGAGACCATCCTGGTTAACACGGTGAAACCCCGTCTCTACTAAAAATACAAAAAACTAGCCGGGCGTGGTGGCGGGCGCCTGTAGTCCCAACTACTCGGGAGGCTGAGGCAGGAGAATGGCGTGAACCCGGGAGGCGGAGCTTGCAGTGAGCTGAGATCCGGCCATTGCACTCCAGCCTGGGCGACAGAGCGAGACTCCGTCTCAAAAAAAAAAAAAAAAAGAAAGAAAAAGAAAACAATATAACTTTATATCTGTTAAATAAATGACTTTACTATAAGTCATTATAAAATGTCTCACAAAAAATGCTCAGCCCTGATGGTTTTCCTGGTAAATTCTATTAAACATTAGGGAAAACTAATATCAATCATGCACAAACACTTCCAGAAAGCAGATGATAGAAAGAAACTTCAAAATTTATTTTATGTGATCTGCATTATTCCAATAAGAAATAAAACAGAAGTATTACAATAAAGGTACAGAACAATAATTATTATGGATACAAATGCAGAAACTTTTCATAACATATCATCAAATTGAATTCATCAATATATAAAAAGAAGATAAAATAAGATGATCAGATAGTATAATTCATTGCATGACTAGAATGACGGAGAACAAAAATATACAATCTTTTCAATGGGTGCAGAAAATTCACTTGGCAAAGTTCAACATTTCCTAATGAAAACTATAAATAAAAGAGTACTCCTTGAATTTGATAAAGAGCATTTCTAAGAAACAAAACAAAACAAAAAAACTAATGCTAACATATTACTTAAAGGTAAATTATGGAAGGCTTTCCTTCAAAGATTGGGAGTAAGGCAAGTATAGTCACTCAGCTTTTATTCAACAGAGTACTGAAAGTTCTAGCTTGCGCTCTAGGGCAAAGGGAAGAAATTAAGAGACTGAAAAGATAAAAATAAACTCTCTTTTTCATAGCTGGTATATCGTATATCATACCTAGCAACTCATAAGGAATCTTCATAAAATTACTAAAACTAATAAATAAATTAACCAAAGTTATTGAATACCAGGTAATGTCCTCAGTCCTCATCCCTACATGTAAGAATCAACTCTTCCCTTGGGGTGCCATAACTCTCATGGCCTCTGTGACATTCAGTACCCTTTTTTCTCCATATGTCTTTCCTCTTCTATGAACTCTTTGAAGGGAGCATCTATGTTTTATTAGGCTTTGCTTTTCTGGGACTTGGCATAATTTCTCCCTCAGAGAGACATTTAATACATGTGTATTTTAAGAACAAATAGGTAAGTTAATCTGCCACTTAACTGGATCTGATGCTTTTGCAAGTAATTTTTACAATTACATTTTGAGTAGAGTTAAAAACACAAAATTTCAACAAATGTAGTATAAACATCTGATTGTCATTATTAATAATTTATGAATTAGGCATCATCCCACCTAAATAAAATGTGGTCTGCTGGGCATGTCAGAAAAGTTGGTTTTTGAAGGTATGTTGAGGAGGAACAAGGAAAGAGAATAATAGCAAAAAGAAATGGATTGGTTAACATAGCTTGATTCAGGTGACTTTCCTAGCAAGGGATAAAGCAGAGGGGACTTCCTTTTCATGTTGGCTCAGGTTGATTAGGCCCTTTCTGATTGGTTGCTGGGAATCTCTTGATATTAGAGAAGAAAAAAAAAGTCTTTGGGGGGATTTCCCTGCTTTCTTTCTTTCTTTTCTTTTCTTTTCTTTCTTTTTTCTTTTTTTTTTTTTTAATTATACTTTAAGTTCTTGGATACATGTATAGAACATGCAGGTTTGCTATGTAGGTATACATGTGCCATGGTAAAGTTATAGTTTGATGGCATGGCACTTAGCTTAAGCAACTTGATTTTGATTTGGTCTATTGATGTATAGTAGCTGATGTATGTATAGTAGCTCAGTTCACGACAATGACTTCTTATAATTTTATTGAACAGTTGGTGTTATTACCTCAATTTTTGAAGAAGATCTTGAAGCCAAAAATGGATTTTCAACTAAAACTTCATCAATTAGCTTGGAATTAACAAAATGAAAGCTTCCTGATTTACGGATATTTCTCTTTCTACTATAAGTTGCTGCCTAAATCAATAGATTGCTCTGTTGTCTTTTATATTATAAGCTGCTGCCTAAATCAATAGACTGCCTTGTTGTACTTTTGAAATTTGTTTACATCAGTTTTTAATTATGAAATAAATTATTTCTGAAAAAAAGGAGGAAACCTGAGTAATGAATAGGCAGCTTCTCCATCAGTAGATTTGTTCTTGCTAGGCTCGCTATTCTTTATAGGTCATGGTGCCCACAAATAATCTGATAAGTTTTTCTCTTCTCTACATGCCTGGGTACATACCTTAAGAGATTTCACTACAAATATTTGTTTTAAATTAGTCCACTACAAAGGGCTAATATCCAGAACCTACAAAGAACTCAAACAAATTTACAAGAAAAAAACAAACAACCCCATCAAAAAGTGGGCAAAGGATATGAACAGACATTTCTCAAAAGAAGACATTCATACTGCCAACAGACACATGAAAAAAATGCTCATCATCACTGGCCATCAGAGAAATGCAAATCAAAACCACAATGAGATACCATCTCACACCAGTTAGAATGGCGATCATGAAAAAGTCAGGAAACAACAGGTGCTGGAGAGGATGTGGAGAAATAGGAACACTTTTACACTGTTGGTGGGATTGTAAACTAGTTCAACCATTATGGAAAACAGTATGGCGATTCCTCAAGGATCTAGAACTAGATGTACCATATGACCCAGCCATCCCATTACTGGGTATATACCCAAAGGATTATAAATTATGCTGCTATAAAGACACATGCACACGTATGTTTATTGCAGCACTATTCACAATAGCAAAGACTTGGAATCAACCCAAATGTCCATCAGTGACAGATTGGATTAAGAAAATGTGGCACATATACACCATGGAATACTATGCAGCCATCAAAAAGGATGAGTTTGAGTCCTTTGTAGGGACATGGATGCAGCTGGAAACCATCATTCTTAGCAAACTATCACAAGAACAGAAAACCAAACACCGCATGTTCTCACTCATAGGTGGGAACTGAACAATGAGATCACTCGGACTCAGGAAGGGGAACATCACACACAGGGGCCTATCATGGGGAGGGGGGAGGGGGGAGGGATTGCATTGGGAGTTATACCTGATGTAAATGATGAGTTGATGGGTGCAGCACAGCAACATGGCACAAGTATACATATGCAACAAACCTGCACGTTATGCACATGTACCCTACAACTTAAAGTACAATAATAATAAATAAATTAAAAAAAATTAAAAAAATAAAAATACAAATAAATGAGTCCACTAACGTCCTTAAAGCTCAATCTTTTTAATACAGTTCTAATACAAGCTTTAAACTCCATAATATTTTGCAAATTTTTTTCTTTTATTACTGATATAGGCAGAGATCCCTTTTATACCTTATTTGAATATTTGTTTTATTTAAAGGCAACAGAATGTGAACTTGCAACCTCTTTCTCATTCTCTTATACTCTGTGGATTTACCTGCTTTTTGCAAGAAGTAGTTCGATAAAGCATGCCATGGAACCATATCAGATATTCGCTCTACATAATTATTTAGTTACTCTGTTCTGCCTTTAGACTGTCTTAGAACACATTTCTGAATACTTCCTAATTAGTTATTTTTATAGCCATATTAGATATTTTCATTAGGCAGAAATATTTTAGGAAATTAAAATACAGTTCAACCAGATTGTCTCTTTTAAATCATGTATTTGTATGGCATCATTACCAATTCACATACACACACTTAAATAATTTTTCAGCTAATTTAGACCTTTTGCCTTCAGCATTACAGCTCCCCATACATTACTGTCTAATTTCACAGATAGTTAAACCACACATTCAAGCCTGTGCACCTTTAGCTAAACAGAAATCAGTGGTAACTAATAATTAGAGACTAAAGGGCCTTAACCCCAGCATTGGATCCTTTTCTTATTATTTCTCTCAGCCCATGAAAGCATTTGATTTTTGTTTCTGGGTTACATTTGCTTATAGAAAATGGAACTATCTTTCCCTTTACGAAAATAGACCCTATCCAATTCTGCAGGTTGCTTGGTATTATGCCTAAATGAGACAGAAACTTCACTCATAGCTCAGGCATTTTATTTAAACTTTTATTGTCTTTTCATATCATAGTAACCAACATGTATTTTATGTTTCCACTATTGCTGCATTCAACAGCCAAACATATTTAAAACTATACATATTTAGGATCTTAGCACAGTGGTGGTATTGGAGGCCATTAAAGCATTCAAGAAAATAATGCTTAGCAATGGGAACAGAGGGCTGAGCAATAGAGACAAGTCAGATTCTCTCACCTTGTATGAAATAATCTGAATTGCCTGTTAGGACAAGAGAAAGAGATTTCTGCTGTAAATTTCACTTGTCTTTCATTGAGCAGGAATAAAATTCATTAAATATCAGTAATTTTTTCTAGAATGTGATTTGTTTTTAGCTTTTAAGTGAATAACCTTCCAGGTTTTCCTATTTTTTTTTTCCAGGTTTTCACTTTAGTACTTTTTGTCAATCAATGTCAAGAAAAATAACTAAATAGGAAACAAATAAGGCGACAAAAGAATAGAATAATAATTTGAAGTCAGGTAGTGTGATGCCTTCAGTTTTGTTCTTTTGACTTAGGATTGTCATGGCAATTCAGGCTCTTTTGTGGTTCCATATGAACTTTAAAGCAGTTTTTTCCAATTCTGTGAAGAAACTCATTGGTAGTTTGATGGGGATAGCATTGAATCCATAAATTACCTTGGGCAGTATGGCCGTTTTCACAATATTGATTCTTCCTATCCATGAGCATGGTATGTTCTTCCATTGGTTTGTGTCCTCTTTTATTTCACTGAGCAGTGGTTTGTAGTTCTCCTTGAAGAGGTCCTTTACATCCCTTGAAAGTTGGATCCCTAGGTATTTTATTCTCTTTGAAGCAATTGTGAATGGAAGTTCATTCCTGATTTGGCTCTCTGTTTGTCTGTTACTGGTGTATAAGAATGCTTGTGATTTTTGCACATTAATTTTGTATCCTGAGACTTTGCTGAAGTTTCTTACCAGCTTAAGGAGATTTTCAGCTGAGATGATGGGGTTTTCTAAATATACAATCATGTTATCTGCAAACGGGGACAATTTGACTTCTTCTTTTCCTAACTGAATACCCTTGATTTCTTTCTCTTGCTTGATTGGCCTAGCCAGAACTTCCAACACTATGTTGAATAGGAGTGGTGAGAGAGGGCATCCCTGTCTTGTGCCAGTTTTCAAAGGGAATGCTTCCAGTTTTTGCCCATTCAGTATGATATTGGCTGTGGGTTTGTCATAAATAGCTTTTATTATTTTGAGATACGTTCCATCGATACCGAATTTATTGAGCATTTTTAGCATGAAGGGCTGTTAAATTTTGTCAAAAGCCTTTTCCGCATCTATTGAGATAATCATGTGGTTTTTGTCTTTGGTTCTGTTTATATGCTGGATTACGTTTATTGATTTGCATATGTTGAACCAGCCTTGCATCCCAGGGATGAAGCCCACTTGATCATGGTGGATAAGCTTTTTGATGTGCTGCTGGATTCTGTTTGCCAGTATTTTATAGAGGATTTTTGCATCGATGTTCATCAGGGATATTGGTCTAAAATTCTCTTTTTTGTTGTTGTGTCTCTGCCAGGCTTTGGTATCAGGATGATGTTGGCCTCATAAAATGAGTTAGGGAGGATTCCCTCTTTTTCTATTGATTGGAATAGTTTCAGAAGGAGTGGTACCAGCTCCTCTTTGTACCTCTGGTAGAATTCAGCTGTGAATCCATCTGGTCCTGGAGATTTTTTGGTGATAGGCTATTAATTTTTGCCTCAATGTCAGAGCCTGTTATTGGTCTATTCAGGGATTCAACTTCTTCCTGGTTTAGTCTTGGGAGCGTGTAAGGGTCCAGGAAATTATCCATTTCTTCTAGATTTTCTAGTTTATTTGCATAGAGGTGTTTATAGTATTCTCTGATGGCAGTTTCTATTTCTGTGGGGTTGGTGGTGATATCCCCTTTATCATTTTTTATTGCGTCTATACTACAATGCTACAGTAACCAAAACAGCACGGTACTGGTACCAAAACAGAGATATAGACCAATGGAACAGAACAGAGTCCTCAGAAATAATACCACACATCTACAGCCATCTGATCTTTGACAAACCTGAGAAAAACACGAAATGGGGAAAGGATTCCCTATTTAATAAATGGTGCTGGGAAAATTGGCTAGCCATAAGTAGAAAGCTGAAACTGGATCCTTTCCTTACTCCTTATACGAAAATTAATTCAAGATGGATTGGAGACTTAAATGTTAGACCTAATACCATAAAAACCCTAGAAGAAAAGCTAGGTAATACCATTCAGGACATAGGCATGGGCAAGGACTTCATGTCTAAAACACCAAAAGCAATGGCAACAAAAGCCAAAATTGACAAATGGGATCTCATTAAACTAAAGAGCTTCTGCACAGCAAAAGAAACTACCATCAGAGTGCACAGGCAACCTACAGAATGGGAGAAAATTTTTGCAATCTACTCATCTGACAAAGGGCTAATATCCACAACCTACAAAGAACTCAAACAAATTTACAAGAAAAAAACAAACAACCCCATCAAAAAGTGGGCAAAGGATATGAACAGACATTTCTCAAAAGAAGACACGCATACAGCCAACAGACACATGAAATAATGCTCATCATCACTGGCCATCAGAGAAATGCAAATCAAAACCACAATGAGATACCATCTCACACCAGTTAGAATGGCAATGATTAAAAAGTCAGGAAACAACAGGTGCTGGAGAGAATGTGGAGAAACAGGAACACTTTTACACTGTTGGTGGGATTGTAAACTAGTTCAACCATTATGGAAAACAGTATGGCGATTCCTCAAGGATCTAGAACTAGAAGTACCATACGATTCAGCCCTCCCATTACTGGGTATATACCCAAAGGATTGTATTTTATTTTATTTTATTTTATTATTATACTTTAAGTTCTAGGGTACATGTGCATAACGTGAAGGTTTGTTACATATGTATACTTGTGCCATGTTGACATGCTGCACCCATCAACTCGTCAGCACCCATCAACTCATCATTTACATCAGGTATAACTCCCAATGCAATCCCTCCCCCATCCCCCCTCCCCATGATAGGCCCTGGTGTATGATGTTCCACTTCCTGAGTCCAAGTGATCTCATTGTTCAGTTCCCACCTGTGAGTGAGAACATGCAGTGTTTGATTTTCTGTTCTTGTGATAGTTTGCTGAGAATGATGGTTTCCAGCTGCATCCATGTCCCTACAAAGGACACAAACTCATCCTTTTTGATGGCTGCATAGTATTCCATGGTGTATATGTGCCACATTTTCTTAATCCAGTCTGTCACTGATGGACATTTGGGTTGATTCCAAGTCTTTGCCATTGTGAATAGTGCCGCAATGAACATAGGTGTGCATGTGTCTTTATAGCAGCACGATTTATAATCATACCCAAAGGATTGTAAATCATGCTGCTATGAAGACACATGCACACCTATGTTCATTGTGGCACTATTCACAATAGCAAAGTCTTGGAATCAACCCAAATGTCCATCAGTGACAGACTGGATTAAGAAAATGTGGCACATATACACCATGGAATACTATGCAGCCATAAAAAAGGATGAGATTGTGTCCTTTGTAGTGACATGGATGCAGCTGGAAACCACCATTCTGAGCAAACTATTGCAAGAAGGGAAAACCAAACACCGTATGTTCTCACTCATAGCTGGGAACTGAGCAATGAGATCACTTGGACTCGGGAAGGGGCCTTTTATGGGGAGGGGGGGAGGGAGGAGGGGGGAGGGATTGCATTGGGAGTTATACCTGATGTAAATGACGAGTTGATGGGTGCTGACCAGTTGATGGGTGCAGCACACCAACATGGCACAAGTATACATATGTAACAAACCTGCACGTTATGCACATGTACCCTAGAACTTAAAGTATAATAATAATAAAACAAAAATCTCAAAAAAAGAGAATAGAATAATAACAAAAACAGAAATAAACATATTCAGTATTATAGTGGATGGACAACAATAATTGATATAGTGATACAAATAGTTAAATAAGAGTTAAGTTAGGCAAAAAATGTCATTTTTAAAAGACATTTGAGGTGAGGAGTTAGGACATAAAATATGGAGAAGATGAGAGGAGGAGATGATAGATTTTACCTCTGAAAATTGGCATACAGTCATGCACTGCAGAAGGACATTGTAGTCAAAGATTAACTGCATATACGACAGTGGTCCCAGAAGATTATAATACCGTATTTTTACCTTACCTATCCTATGTGTAGATATTAAATATATCTAAATGATACACAAATATGTATCATTGTGTTCCATTGCCTGCAGTGTTCAGTACAGCAACATGCTGTACAGGTTTGTTGCATATTATAAAAATAGGCAATACCAGCTGGGTGTGGTGGCTCACGCCTGTAATCCCAGCAGTTTGGGAGGCCGAGGAGGGCAGATCACGAGGTCAGGAGATCAAGACTATCCTGGTTAACACGGTGAAACCCTGTCTCTACTTAAAATACAAAAAAATTAGCCGGGCATGGTGGTGGGCGCGTGTAGTCCCAGCTACTCGGGAGGTTGAGGCCGGAGAAGGGCGTGAACCCGGTGAGCGGAGCTTGCAGTGAGCCAAGATTGCGCCACTGCACTGCAGACTGAGCGACAGAACTAGACTTCGTCCCCCCCCCCCAAAAAAAAAGACAATATCATCTATTCTAGGTACGTAGTAGGGTAGTAGGCTGTATGTACCTCCTAGTAGGTTTGTGCAAGCATACTGTATGATGTTTGCAAAGTGATGAAATTGCCTAATGACACATTTCTCATATGCATCCTTGCTGTTAAGTGACGTGTGACTGTGTTTTAAGTTAAGGGATGCATGGATATATTTGTGAACTCAGAAGGTTATGAGCAGAGCAGGTGAGGGTTCCTTGAGGGAAGAACAGTCAAGGATGGAAGCAAAATGAAAGAGAGAATCACTTAATACATGTGATGAAGAAATCCCAGCTCTAGTTTACAAGATAAATTGTGTTGCCTCTCTGGGAAAAGAGCAGCTGCTCCTTCCTCTTTTAAATTTGGCTTATATAGTACTTTGTATAGCAAATTTAATTTATAGCATTGCTAACATTACTTTGTGGGAATGAGTTCTTCTAACATACTCTAAATAATGAACTCTCTTCTATATAAGATTTAACATTTGCTTATCTAACCAACATAAAGATTGCTGTCCATTTAAAGTAAGTACAAGTTGGGACTTCAACATTGACCAATAAGCAAATTTACCACCACCAACTCCACCCTTCTTCAAAAAGCATAATATATCCAGTTTCCAGCTCAGTATTAACAATGGAAACTTTTGAGTTAAATACTGGTGTAAAACATGAATCATGTGTGCTATTTTTAAGAAGATTATCCTTGGTGCTAGAGTATTTTGGATACTATGTTTAGAAATAGGATTTTTGTGCTCTCTGGTTATATATTGAAGAAGCTGAGCTTTATGGAAATCAATATTCAAATTTAGAGCTTATCCTCTTCTAAAAGAAAACAACATAAGAATAAATGAACATCTTCTTTCAGAAACTTAGTCTTGCTAACGTTAATGAAGGCATTAATTCTCAATAAAGTAAATAAATTTAATAATGTGAAATGGAGGCTTTTCTCTCAAATCTGTTAAGATTCTCTTAGTACACTGTTCATCTGTGGTAGCTTTATTCCAGATTATGCCAGAATTATGTCTTCAGTAGTAAATGCATATGTAAAATAATTTGCACACACAATTGTTTCAGACTTGGATAAAGTGAGTGATGATAATTTTATTGTCATTACCTATGGACCCCTATATATATATGTACACACACACATATATATACACACACACATATATACGTGTATATATACACACACATGCACACATATATGTGTATATATACACATATGTATATATACACACATACATATGTAAATATACATATATGTATATACAAATAGCTATATATATGTACATGCATACATACATATAGGTATGTACATACACATACAGCCATACCCAAGATATAGCTATTTGTATTTCTCTCCTGGTCACAAAAACAAACAATTATGCTGTGTTCAACATTTTCAGTCTAAATTATGCAAAATGTTTAAAGAACGATAAAGACTTGCAAAATTTAAATTTACTGGGTAGATAGCAGTTACATTTTAACAACTATCTTCAGCATCTAAACCCATTGGCACAATTATAATAACCTTACATCACAGGTCAATGGGCTATTTTTGTTACCATTAGACTTTTCTCAGATTCAGCTCCTTGGACTCTTCCAAAACCCTTATTATACTTGTGGAAATCTCTTAAGACCTAAATACATATTAATGGCTATTCTTTAGGATATATCAGAGTCACTATGTGAGTAAAATCTGTTCTTACTCAGGAAAGGCTCTACTTATTCAGGAAAGTTTGAGAATTGCCTAGGATAAATGCAAGTAATTTGGAGGGAGAGATGGAATAGCATGGTCACTGGCACAGAGATTAAAGAAAGAGGAACCAGGAAAACAAAAACAAGCAAGTTTGTCAAGTCAGCTAGATTGTATATCAGGGAAGAAATATATTACTATTTGAATTTGAAGGAGGGAGGTGGAAGTGAGACGTTTGAAGAAATCTTGAAATCCTTTAACAAGGATTTGACACTTTACCATTTCAAGGCACCTTATGCGCGTGTGGTGCACTATTTGTAAATGTTATAACCACCCTTAGATAGATGACAATGGAAAGATCTAGTGACAGGGAAGGGAGGAAAGAACAGCTATTTTTAAATCATTGTTTCTATTCTGAAAATTTAGTTGACCTTTTTTCCTGCTATGAATGCTTACATACTTTTATATAACCATTGTATTTATAGCGAAATGGGATGATAAAACATAACGTATGATTTTTTTTTATAATAAAAAGAGCTGTGAGTCCTACTGTTTATGTAGGACAAGTGCCGTGGCAGGGACGTTGCCTGCTGTGTCAGTGACATTGGAGGAAAGCAATGCAATGGGGCAAAAACATAACAAAACTATTCAGAGCCTCTACAGCCTTTTATAATGATATGTTGTTGTGTAAACTAGGAAATAAGGGGACAGTAGAGGTTCTCTCATATTCTATTATAAATATTGATGGTAGTTTGCGATGAGTGGTAGGGCATATGGAAAAAAGATAAAATAGGAAATGAAATCAGCTTTAATTTCAACAGGTCAGACCTCTGGAATTAAATATCAAAAGATAAGATTCCAATTGGGTGAATGCCTTTGGATTTTGTTTATAAAGAAAGAAAAGCCTTTTAAAATGTGAAGACAAGCAGCTTAATATTATTTTTCCTCTAACTTCCCTCCTTATAAATTGTGACTGTGAAGATTTGAGTCCTATTATTCTATAAATATGGGAATTATGAGTGTATGTGAAATTACGAGTTTTTAAAATTTTACTGACCCTTCAGAAACTACTGTTTCAATCAAAATATGTGTTAAAGTTCTCAATGAAATGAACATTGAACATGCAAACTAATTTGCAATACCTTGCATTACTCAACACATAGACTGTGATTTTATATATATTATTTTATTGCTATGATTGTTATTAATGTATAGCTGGGAAATTTGATTTAATTAGATCAATGCTCTAATTATGAACACAAAGCAAGTGAGTAGCATGTTGAATCTGATATCCCTTCAACATCACGATACCATTCAGAATGAATTTATAGTAAGAATCCAGAATAGATTTTATCAAATTCAGAGAGATAAAGAGACAGCTGAAGAAGGAAGGGGTATATGAGAATGTCAGTTAACTTTAGTGATATTAGAGAAAAAATACAGTGATACAGTTATAATCAACTAAGGGCTGCCATGTTAGTACTTAAAATATATTGAGCAAATTAAGCTTCTGTTTGAGTTGTTTTCAAGTCAAAAATCACTGAGTTGCTGTTCTCCATACAAACAGCTCAGTTACACTTAGCAAGCTTAACATGTGGAAAGATTGACAAATGGTAACAGTAGCAGTCAATCAAAAGCAAAGCTGTCAAATAAAGAAGGAATTGTTCCAAAATCAGAAGATCAAAAAGATAAGGCTCTCAGAGGAAGGAGATTACTGACCATGGCAACACCCACACAAATATTTTATTGTGTTTGCTTTCCAATTTCATAATATTTTAATGAGCTGTGGAAAAACAATAGGTTTAGATTACACTATATTGAAGCTACCTTCAGCAGCTGTCTCTGGCCTTGAATGGCATTTAATTTCACAATAAAATATTTCAAAGAATATGAGCACATGCATGAAACTGCTGATTTTAAAAATGCCAATCAAACTAGCATATTTGTCATTTTTTAATGCCTATGAAATGTATTTATCTGAACAGTATAGGGAAAACAACTTTTTTTTCAGGCAATCAGAGCCCCTTTATGAGAAAAATAAGTTGTTAAAAAGCAGTCAATAATTGAGAATGCTAAAGGTATTTTCATGGCAGCATGTTTCCCGAAACTAATTTAAAAAGCAAATAATATTAATAAAAACATTGCGTCATTTTATTCTGCTGTATCCTATCTGACAAATAACATAAAAATGTTTTTAGAATTAAAAAATGAGAAAATAAAATATCCTGCCCTATTTTTGGAAACAGACCAATGACCTTCCTTGTTAAAAGCACATTTATTCACACGAATCTTACTAAATGCTTTCTGGCCCAGTTCTAGAATAACCACTGTCATGATTATATTTGTAATATGCTAAAGAACATTGTTTAGTTCCTATTTTAGAAAGAGAGAATACTGCAGTTTTGAGTTAATTCCATTAGTCTACATTAACAAAATAAAAAGATTTTAAGTATAATATTTATATATTTTTAAAATATGTTATATTGACTTCTATAATTTCAGGAAGATATAATCATAATTATAAAGTTAGATTGAGTATTTGTGCTGTTTTACGATACCCATCTTTTCAGAATCCTCAAGGTCGTTAATGAATTTTTGAAGTTTAAATAATGAAATACATTTATAGCCATATTCCTTAAAAATCTTTCTAAATCATTGGAACAATAAAAATCAGTTAATTTTGAGAAACTTTAAGGAGTATTGTTTCTTATGGAAGAAGGAAACATGACTATCTTAAGGGAGATAAACATATTTTTGCGTGAAAACTCAGTATCTTAAGGTACAAAAGGAGGACTAATTAATTTTGGGTTTATTATGTACTTAGATGAGATTCTATGCCAATTTATTTACCCAATTTATTTCATGTAATAGTTGCAAACACCCTACTAGGTCAGAATATTTTTTCTGTTTTTTCAGATGAAGAAACTGAGGTGCAAATAGATAAGGTTACTTGTTCAAGGTCCAACAGCTAAACAGCACTAGAGTTCATGCTTACTTAATCTTAGTTTTTTCTGACTCCAATTTCTGTGTTCTTCCTAGTATACTATAGTATATTTCCCACCTTAAAAATTATGTAGGCATTTGGCAAATTTGGAAGCTGCATCACTTTTTTCATCATGTAAAACTGCTATCTTCAAAGTTCCTTGGTCAGAAATATTATTTTTTTCCATATAACACTTCATGTAATTCTAATTATTTCTTTTTCTCATACTTTTCACAAAAAACAAGGCAAATATATCACACAAGGTATTTTATTAAGAACTAGGAAACTTTCTAGAAAAGTTAAAAAGTAATCCATTTCGCTTCCAAAAAATTTTAGAAAGACGTTAAATCCAAATAAAAGGAGAGAGATAGTAAAGATAAGCAAAGAAGTCATGAAATTAAAAACAATACAAACAACAACTATAAAAATACAGACTATAACACAAAGCTAGTTCTTTGAAAATATTAAAATTACTAAAACTTTAGTCTAACTGATGATAATAAGGCAAAAGACAGAATTTATCAGTATTAGAAATTAGGAATATCAGTTCATATTTTACTGAAAATAAGGGAATAAAATAAAAGAATGATATATATTTTATATTAATAAACTAGGTAATATAGATGAAACTGTCAGATTATTTGAAAGATACAAAATATCAAAGCTCCCTCAAGACCAACTAAAAAAACTAATATCCCAGTATCTATTCAGAAAATGGAATGTGTAGATAAAAACATTTCCATAGGAAAAACTCAAAGTCCAGGTAGCTTTCCTTTAGAAATTTATCTAATATCTAACAAGGAAATAATATCAATTCTATAGAACATTTCCTAGCAAATATAAGAAAAATAATCTTTCCACTCATTTTATGAAGCCAGCATTGCATTGATGCAACAACTAGATAAAACTTAACAGGAAAAAAGTATACACCAACCCTATTTCTCATCAACATAAATGCAAAATCCCTTAACACAACATTAACAAATTGAATCTGGTAATACATAAAAAGAATGATACATCATGATGAAGTGGAATTTACTTCAGGAATGCAAGTTTAGTTTAATACCTAAAAACAATTAATCAAATAACCATATTCAGAGGATAGATTAAAAAAAGAAAAAACATACTATCATCTCAATAAAGTCATTCAACAAAATTTAGCACTTATTCTTGATAAAAACGAAATAGGAGAAACTTTTCTCAACCTGATGAAGTTAAGTTGTAAAAAAATCTTGTGCTAACATCATAGTTATGGTGAAAGATTGAATGATTTACCCCCAAATCTGGGAAGGAGGTGGGGAGGTCAACTCACATCATTTACATTCAAAACTATACTGGAAGCCCAAACAGGTACCATAATGCAAGAAAAAGAAATACAAAAGATATGGATTGGAAAAAATAAATCATTATTTGTTTGTAAACGGCATGACAGACTCTGTAAAACAGTCCATCTTTGACTGTTCTTCCCTCAAGGAACCCTCACCTGCTCTGCTCATAACCTTCTGAGTTCACAAATATATCCATGCATCCCTTAACTTAAAACACAGTCACACGTCACTTAACAGCAAGGATGCATATGAGAAATGTGTCATTAGGCAATTTCATCACTTTGCAAACATCATACAGTGTACTTGAACAAACCTACTAGGAGGTGCATACAGCCTACTACATACCTAGAATACCTAGAATAGATGATATTGCCTTTTTTTTTTTTTTTTTTTTTTTTTTTTTTTTTTTTTTTTGAGACGGAGTCTAGTCCTGTCGGCCAGTCTGCAGTGCAGTGGCGCAATCTTGGCTCACTGCAAGCTCCGCCCACCCCCACCGGGTTCACGCCATTCTCCTGCCTCAGCCTCCCGAGTAGCTGGGACTACACGCGCCCACCACCATGCCCGGCTAATTTTTTTGTATTTTAAGTAGAGACAGGGTTTCACCGTGTTAACCAGGATAGTCTTGATCTCCTGACCTCGTGATCTGCCCTCCTCGGCCTCCCAAACTGCTGGGAATACAGGCGTGAGCCACCACACCCAGCCGGTATTGCCTATTTTTATAATATGCAACAAACCTGTACAGCATGTTGCTGTACTGAACACTGCAGGCAATGGAACACAATGGTACATATTTGTGTATCATTTAGATATATTTAATATCTACACATAGGATAGGTAAGGTAAAAATACGGTATTATAATCTTCTGGGACCACTGTCGTATATGCAGTTAATCTTTGACTACAATGTCCTTCTGCAGTGCATGACTGTATGCCAATTTTCAGAGGTAAAATCTATCATCTCCTCCTCTCATCTTCTCCATATTTTATGTCCTAACTCCTCACCTCAAATGTTTTTTAAAAATGACATTTTTTTGCCTAACTTAACTCTTATTTAACTATTTGTATCACTATATCAATTATTGCTGTCTATCCACTATAATACTGAATATGTTTATTTCTGTTTTTGTTATTATTCTATTCTCTTTTTTTGAGATTTTTGTTTTATTATTATTATACTTTAAGTTCTAGGGTACATGTGCATAACGTGCAGGTTTGTTACATATGTATACTTGTGCCATGTTGGTGTGCTGCACCCATCAACTGGTCAGCACCCATCAACTCGTCATTTACATCAGGTATAACTCCCAATTCCATCCCTCTCCCCTCCCCCTCCCCATAATAGGCCCCGGTGTGTGATGTTCCCCTTCCTGAGTCCAAGTGATCTCATTGTTCAATTCCCACCTATAAGTGAGAACATGTGGTGTTTGATTTTCTGTTCTTGCGATAGTTTGCTGAGAATGACAGTTTCCAGCTGCATCCATGTCCCTACAAAGGACACAAACTCATCCTTTTTTATGGCTATATAGTATTCCATGGTGTATATGTGCCATAAATTTAATGAAATGTGTATAAACATGTATACTGAAACATGCAAAATGTTGCATAGAGAAATCAATGAAGATTTAAATTAAAGGACTAATATACAATGTTCATGGATCAGAAGACTCAGTATATCTGACATATCAACTATCAAGTCAAAGGAATCCAAATCCCCATTAGACTTTTTGTGTGTGTGACACAAATTGAGTGGCTGATTCTAAAAACAGAAATTATAATATATATTCAAGTTTTATCTGTAATATATATTATATACATATACATATATATATAGTCAACCTTTAATATATATACCTAACAACACATAAATAAGTTAACTAGAAATAGGTCATAACTCCAAATATAAAATAAGAAAGATATAAAATTATAAAGCTCTAGTAACTGTGGGTAAGCAAATATGATTTAAATTGGATCAAACACATGTAGGAGAAAAAATGGACAATTTCAACTTCATAAAAATTAAAAACCTTTTTCTTCAAAATATTTGTTAAAAAACAAACTGCAAAGTCATAGTTTAGAAGATTATTGCAAAACCTACAGGACAAAAGTTATGTGCCAGAATCTATAAATAAATCTTGTACATTTACAAGAAACTAAACAACCAGCACTATTCACAATAGCAAAGACTTGGAATCAACCCAAATGTCCATCAGTGACAGATTGGATTAAGAAAATGTGGCACATATACACCATGGAATACTATGCAGCCATCAAAAAGGATGAGTTTGCATCCTTTGTAGGGACATGGATGCAGCTGGAAACCATCATTCTCAGCAAACTATCACAAGAACAGAAAATCAAACACTGCATGTTCTCACTCACAGGTGGGAACTGAACAATGAGATCACTCGGACTCAGGAAGGGGAACATCACACACAGGGGCCTATCATGGGGAGGGGGGAGGGGGGAGGGATTGCATTGGGAGTTATACCTGATGTAAACGATGAGTTGATGGGTGCAGAACACCAACATGGCACAAGTATACATATGTAACAAACCTGCACGTTATGCACATGTACCCTACAACTTAAAGTATAATAATAATAAATAAATTTTAAAAATAAAATAAAATAAAATAAATAAAAAATAAAAAATAAAATAGACAAACAGGATCGGGCGCGGTGGCTCAAGCCTGGAATCCTAGCACTTTGGGAGGCCGAGATGGGCAGATCACGAGGTCAGGAGATCGAGACCATCCTGGCTAACACGGTGAAACCTCGTCTCTACTAAAAAATACAAAAAACTAGCCGGGTGAGCTGGCAGGCACCTGTAGTCCCAGCTACTCGGGAGGCTGAGGCAGGAGAATGGCGTAAACCTGCGACGTGGAACTTGCAGTGAGCTGAGATCCAGCCACTGCACCCTAGGCTGGGCGACTGAGCGAGACTCCATCTCAAAAAAAAAAAACAAATGGACAAACAATTTGAACAGAGACTTTACTAAAGAAGATATGCTAATGACCAATGAGCACATAAAAAAGAAATATAACATAATTAATCACTGGAAAACACAAATTGAAAGTATAATGATATACTGTTACACATACTCTTAGAATGGCTAAAATTAGAAAGACTGACAATACCAAGTGTTGGTGAAAAAGTAGAGTAATTTTAACTCATGAACTGTCAGTGAGAATGTGAAATATTACAAACACTTGGTAAAACACTTTGGACATTTCTTATACAGTTAACATATATTTGTCACATAACCAGTAGTTTCAATGCCAGGTATTTATTAAAGATAAATTAAAACAAAAAATGTCCCCAAATATTTAAGGCTGCTTAATGCATAGTAGCTTTACACTGGAAAGAAACTTACTAGTCCCCAATTTGTGAAAACTGTGGTATATTGAAATTGTGCTATATCTACGTTAAGCAACAATATCCAGCATTCAAACGAATTACCTACCGATACATGCAGTGACATGGATTAATAAAAAGAGCTATATAATAAATCAAATAAATGACATAGAAAACATGAGATATTTTATGTTTACATTTACATAAATGTCTAGGAAATGCAAAACTAGCAGATCATTGGTTGTCAGAGTCCAGGACATAGGAAAGGGAATTGACTGTGAAAGGGCATTAGGTTACTTTTTAGAATGTTGGAGGTGTCTTATGCCATAATTTGATGGTGGGCACATGGCTATGTATAAATTATCTTATCAAATTTTACACTTAAAATTTTGATGGATTTTATGGCATGTATATTATACCCCAATAAAACTTATCTAACATAAAAGTATGTTAGCCAAGGTCACATATTTTGTAAATGGTAGAAGCAGTTCTTAAACCCAGATATGCTGCCTCTGAGTAAACTATGATATATATTTCTGAAATTTAGTACTACTATCAAATATGAAGGAGTCCACTGAACATCGTGAACATGGGCTCTTCCAGTTGAGAGGGAAAAAAATGAACTGAAAGTATCATTTATCTCATGATTCTCATTACAATTAATATTGTGCTACAATTACAAAAGAGGTACATACCACATAGACATGATATTATTTATGTGAATGGGAACCTTTATTGGTTAAATTGTGTCCTCCACCAAATTTCTATGTTAAAATCCTAACCTCTAGTGCCTCACAATGTGGACTTAATTGAAAATAAGTCATTGCTGATGTAATTAGTTAAGATGATGTCATACTCATGTAAGGTAGGTCCATAATTTCGTAGAACTGGTATCCTTAAAAAAGTGGAACATTTGGAGACAGATCTGCACACAGGGAGGACCTCATGTGAAGATGAAGGCAAAGATTAAAGTAATGCAGAGGCGAGGGCATGCCAAAGATTGCCAGTGAGCTGCAGAATCTAGGACAGAAGCATGGAGCAGATTCTCCCTCACAAACTTTAGAAGACACCAACCTGGCTGACACCTTGGTTTTGGACTTCTAGCCTCCAAAATTGTGAGACAATAAGTTTATGTGTTTAAGACACCGAATTTGTGGCATTTTGTTATAGCAGACCTAGCAGACTAATAGGGATTCATGAAGTTGTGCAGTGCACAACCTGCACTGATATAAGTGGTCTCCCAGCAGGTTGCCAAGGCTTAGGTCTAGGTCATGCACATGAAACTCAGTAAACTTTTAATGCTTTTTCAAAGTTAATTTATTTTGAAAATGAAAATAAATGTGTAGCTCAGACTATATCTTGAATAATATTTTTCTCTTATAAAAACATTGTTCTTCTTGAATTGTAGATCCTTTTTAAAGGATGACATTTATTTTATTCTTTTTTTCCTCCATCACTGACATTATTATGCCTGTGGAGAAATAACCAACTCTGATGCCATTTAGCATGATTTTCCCATAGTATCAATTTCAAAAGTTTCCATTTACTTACTAAAAAGTTTTGTTAATCAAGGACATGGTTCATATAATTATGAATATTAGAGTTACTGGGAGAACTCTAGATGCTGTTATCAATTTTTTTGATTCACATTTTTGGCATGTAGCTTAAAATAGAACATTAATGTATCAATAGTAGATTATTATAATTGTTATTGCTTACTCTTAACTACATACTTAGATGCTTAATTAGTTAAATTTGTTTATTCAGCCAAGAAATTTCACTACATTCAAATCTGATTTTCTCTACTTACATAGAATATATTTGTTTGTGTGTAGATTATGAAGTAGCTTTGTTAATTTTCATTTTGATTATTTTTTAAATTATACTTTTAGTTCTAGGGTACATGTGCACAATGTGCAGATTTGTTACATGTGTATACATGTGCCATATTGGTGTGCTGCATTCATTAACTCGTCATTTACATTAGGTATATCTCCTAATGCTATCCCTCCCCCACACCCCCACCCCATGACAGGCCCTGGTGTGTGATGTTCCCCACCCTGTGTCCAAGTGTTCTCATTGTTCAATTCAGACCTATGAGTGAGAACATGTGGTGTTTGGTTTTTCCGTCCATGTGATAGTTTGCTGAGAATGATGGTTTCCAGCTTCATCCATATCCCTACAAAGGACATGAACTCATCCTTTTTTATGGTTGCACAGTATTCCATAGTGTATATATGCCACATTTTCTTAATCCAGTCTATTACTGATGGACATTTGGGTTGGTTCCAAGTCTTTGCTATTGTCAATAGTCCTACAATAAACATACGTGTGTATGTGTCTTTATAGCAGCATGATTTATAATCCTTTGGGTATATACCCAGTAATGGGATGGCTGGGTCAAATGGCATTTCTAGTTCTAGATCCTTGAGGAATTGTCACTCTGTCTTCCACAATGGTTAAACTAGTTTGCAGTTCCACCTACTGTGTAAAAGTGTTCCTATTTCTCCACATTCTCTCCAGCACCTGTTGTTTCCTGAGTTTTTAATGATCGCCATTCTAACCGGTGTGAGATGGTATCTCATTGTGGTTTTGATTTGCATTTCTCTGATGGCTTGTGATGATGAGAATTTTTTCATGTTTCTGTTGGCTGCATAAATGTCTTCTTTTGAGAAGTGTCTGCTCATATCCTTTGCTCAATATTTGATGGGGTTGCTTGTTTTTATCTTGTAAATTTGTTTGAGTTCCTTGTAGATTCTAGATATTAGCCCTTTGTCAGATGAGTAGATTGCAAAAATTTTCTCCCATTCTGTAGGTTGCCTGTTCAGTTTGATAGTAGTTTCTTCTGCTGTGCAGAAGTTCTTTAGTTTAATTAGATCCCATTTGTCAATTTTGGCTTTTATTGCCATTACTTTTGGTGTTTTAGACATGAAGTACTTGCCCTTGACTATGTCCTCAATGGTATTGCCTAGGTTTTCTTCTAGGGTTTTTATGGTTTTAGGTCTAACCATTTCCATTGTTATGTGTGCCCGTTTCCACCTTTAAATGCCCCTGTTTCCACTGTTATATTTGCCTGTTTTGACTATTTTTATAAGTATCTGTGTAAATCAGGAGATGAATTGGGTGGGATGTTAGTCTGAGTGTAATACCAAGTTTCGAGTGGGGAAGCAAAGTAAAGGATGAGTGATGATCAAGGTGACTAATGAAAGCTATGGAGAACTAAAAACTCTGGTGGATACAATGGCCTAACAGAAGTCACTGAAGATTAACATTTAAGTTGCCCAGATAATCTCTGGTTTGGGTAAGCCAGAAGCATAAAAACAGATCTGATCTGTAGCTTGGGACTTGTTTATTCAATGAAAGTGGACAATATCACCATTGCCAATTATTTCATATTTATTTGTTAGTAATGATTTAATTGAACAGGTAATATTGTAAACCTGCAAAAAGAAATCTTAGTTTTAAATAGACTAGAATATAAGATGGAAGGTAGAACAAAGATATGGAAACATGCTTTAAAATAATTTTGTTTATATATAAAAATGGCATTACTCCCTTTTGGCCCAAATTAATATATCTAGCACATAATAATTCTATCTCAAGTCATTTTTTTTGTTGTTGTTGGCCATTGGGATGGTGAACCAACTTAGTTACTAGGTAACATGGCATAAGTCTTTGAGATAAAATTAAAGTCAATAGTTCTACTACTAATAAACCTTGGCTTCATTAGTTATATCAAAACCAGAAGGTTATAGAATAGAAAAGATACTAGATAATGATTGAAAATGTAACAAGTAATATATCTTACAAGTAAGAATTGTTTTACAGGCTAATTGTTAATGCTATAGCTTTTAATACCCAAATGAACTATATGAAGACCTTTAAATTGCCATGTCCTTAAGCTGAGATTAGAATTGTTCAAAGGAGTACTTTCATGTCTATGTCACGTCCAATTTTCTCCAACATTCCTTATCTCCCTGTGTTAGATTCAACTGGTGTATTCTTTTAATCTATACAGACAATACATTTATAACACTTACTTGACCTTAAATCCTATAGTTCTCAGTTGCAAATGTTAATGCTTCCACATATGTTAAACTCCTCTTCTTATCCAGGCTTTAAGGCTCAAAAGCAGACCCTGTACTACACTTTTTTTGTCTCCTCTGCCAGTTTCCATTCATTCCCAGGTATATTATAAGTATGTTGCAGTAATATAAATGCAGAAAATGGCACATATTTTTACCATATAGGTTGATACATTCTCACAAATTGAACTTACTCAAGTAAAGTGTTTCCAGGTTAAGAAACAAAACATTACCAGCACCCTCAGAAACATCCTCATAACCCTATCCAGCCAAGACTCAATCCCCAAGGAAAATCAATATCTTAACATCTCATGGGATTTATTGTGTACTTTTTGGAAATGGAATTATACAAGATACAGTCATTAAATTTGGGTTATCTCCTTCATTATCATTGTAAGAATTGCCTGTATGTTATGTGTAGTTTTAGACTGTTCATTCTCATTAATGTATAATACAAAATATTTTAGCTCTTCATTTTACTGTTGATGGGGTTTTCATTAATTTCTAGTTGAGGACTATTATACTAAATGTAGAGTTAAAATATAGTGATGTGTGCTGTGCTGTTTGATTACATTGCTCTGAGGTCAGTCAATTCTAAGATATGAAAAGCAAATGATAAATTATTCATATTACGTGTGCCAATATCTATTGTACTTTTAAATAAGCATTTTTTAATATTGGGAAAGTATATTTTGAAAATATTAAAATGGAGTATGTGGGCTGCTTTCTCAAGCAGCCACTTTTATTTAGTCCAAATTTTCAAGTTTTCTTTTAAAACCTAGTCTTGCATCTTAAATCAAATTATTATTTTTTCTAAGAAGCTGCCATGTCATATGGAAAGTCATATGTTGAAGTCCTATCCTCCAATGTAATAGAATTAGGAGGTGAGAGGTGATTAAACCATGAGAATAGAACCCTCACAATTGGCATCATTGGCTTTATAAAGGAGACCACATTTAGCTAGCTCCTTCTATGGTGTGAGCAACAAGCAGCACAAAGTCGTCATCTGTAAGGAATAGGTCCTCACCAGACACCCATTTGCTGATAACTTGATCTTGGAATTTCCAGCCTCTAAAACTGGAAATAAATGTTTATTGTTGGTGCAATTTATGGTATTTTTATTATAACAATCTGAACAAACTAAGATAGAAGCATTTGAGGATTAGTATAGATGTTCCCACTTGACAACATTCAGAAATAAAACAAGCCTACAGAAAGAATAAACCAACATGTGTCCTATCACATTCCCACACACCACCCAGTCTACTCTCCATAAAAATCTCAGCATGACTAATGTGAAAAAATATGTGTATGTCTACATATACATATACATATAAACAGACATATATGAACATATGTGTGTATGTCTACATTTTAATAGACATTTTTTAGAGAAGTTTTAGATTCACAACAAGAAAGAGCAGGAAGTACAGAGTACCACATATGGCCTGACCCTCCACCCCCATCCACGCCCACTGTCAACATCCCTCACCAGAGTGGTAGGTTTATGAAAATCAGTGAATCTACATTGACAAATCATCTGCCCAAGTCCACAGTTTACATTAGTGGTGTTTACTCTTAGTGTTATAAATTCTATAGGTTTGGACAAATTTATAACGACATGTATCTACTACTACAGTATCACATAAAATAGTTTCACCACTCTATAATTCTCTGTGCTTTACCTATTTTTCCTTCCCCACTAACTCCTGACAAGCATGGATCTTTTTACCGTCTCCCTAGTTTTGCCTTTTCCAGAATGTCACATAGTTAGGATTCTACAGTAATGTAGCCTTTTCAAATTGGCTTCTTTCGCCTAGTGATATTCATGTAAGGTTGTTCTATGTCTTTTCATGACTTGATAGCTCATTTGTTTTTAGCACTGAATAATATTCCATAGTCTGGATGTAACACAGTTTAGTTATTTATTCACACACTGAAGGATTTCTTGTTTGCCTCTGAGAATTTGGAATAATGAAAAAGGTGCCATAAACATCTGTGTGTAGGTTTTTGTATAAACATAATTTTTCAACTACTTTGGATAAATAGCAAGGAACTCAATTGTTGAATCACATGGTTAGAGTATATTTAGATTTGTGAGAAACTGCCAAACTGTCTTGCAAGGTGACTGTACTATTTTGTATTCCCACCAGCAATGAATGAGAGTTTCTATTGCTACACATCCTTGTCAGCATTTGGTGCTGTCAGTGTTGCAGATTTTGGTCATTGTAATAGATGTTTAGTGGTATCTCATTGTTCTAATTTGGTTTCCCGGATGACATGTGATCTGGAATATCTTTTCACATGCTTATTTACCATCTGTATATCTTCTTTGGTGAGGTATCTGTTAAGGTATTGGCTCATTTTAAAATCTTTTTTTAAAATTATTATTATGGTTGAATTTTTATGGTTCTTTGTATATTTTGGATAACAGTTCTTTATCAGATATTTTTGTTGTAAATACATCATCCTAGTCTGTGTCATATCTTCTCATTTCCTGACAATGTCTTTTGCAGAACAGAAGTTTAGAAGTTTTTAGTTTTAATGATGTTCAGCTCCTTTATTTTTTCATAAATCATGCCTTTGGTGTTATATTTAAGAAATCATAAACATACACAAAGTCATCTTGATTTTCTCATACATTATCTTCTAGGAGTTTCACAGTTTTGCATTTTGCATTTAGGTCTGTGATGGTACTGCTAAAGTCAACTACCATTTGAGGTAGGTATTAAAAAGGGTATAAATTCTGTGTCTAGATACATTTTTTTTTTCTGCATGTAGCTGTCCAGTTGTTCCAAGCGTTGTCTTCTGAAAAGACTATTGTTTTTCATTGTAGTGCCCTTGCTACTTTGTAAATATAATCATTCAGTTGATTATATTTGTGTGGATCCATTTCTGGGCTCCCTATTGTGCTTTATTCATCAATTTGTGTATTGTTTGTTTGTTTTTACGAATAACACACTGTCTTGATCACTAGGACAGTGATAAGTAGGACAGTGTCACTCCTTTAATTTTGTTCTTCTCCTTCAATATTGTGTTAATTATTCTGTGCATTTTCCCTCTCCATACAAGCTGTAGAATCAGTTTGTCAATAACCACAAAACAACTTTCTGGGATTCTGATTGGGATTATGTTGAATCTACAGGTCAAGTTGGGAAGAACTGACATCTTAACAATATTGAGTCCTTTATCCATAATCCTGGAATATCTCTCCCTTTATTTAGTTATTCTTTGACTGCTTTCATTGAAGTTTTATAATTTCCTTTACATAGATCTTGTACATACACTGATTTATTTTTGAATGGTAAACCCACTTTACATATCTGGAAAAGTCCTACTTAATCCTGTTGTACAATTATGTTTCTGTTGTTAGATTTCATTTGCTAATATTTTATTGATGATTTTTATGTCTAAGTTCGTGAAAGACATTGGTTTACAGTTTTTTTTTGCTGTAATATCTTTACCTTGTCATTTCTTAGGGTAACACCATCCTTGTAGAATGTGTCTGAAAGTGTTTACTTTTGCTACATTTTCTGGAGAAGGTTGTAAAGAACTGAAAGCATTTCTTCCTTAAATATTTGATAGACTCACTATCTGGTTCTGGTGTACATCAGGCAGTTTGTGTCTTTCAGGCAATTGGTCCATTTAATATAAGCTATTAAACTTGTGGGTATAGCTCTATTCGTCGTAGCTCTGTATTTTTCATAGGATTAGCACAGACGAGCCTTTTAAATTTTTTAAATTGACATTCACATTGATAATGTGCATCTCCTCTCTCTCTCTCTGTCTCCCCTCCTTACTTGTATTTTGATTTCCACTCCAACTTTATTTTCTTTTTCTGTTGATTCATGTTTTATTTTATCTTCTTTATCTTTCTCCAGTTTTCCTGATTAAATTATTTTTTATATTTTAATGTATATTTAATCCTATAAATTTCCTAGTTAGCAATGCTTTCAGTATATTTTCATTTTCAATTATTTTAATTAAAACCTTTTTTGAGATTTGTTTAGCCAATTTTTGTAGCAGTTTGTTTTTTAGTCTACACATAATTGTAGATTTCTTCCAGCTATCTCTCTGCTTTTTATGTCTAGTTTAATTTTGTTTTTGTCTGAGAATATACTTTATATGATTTTTTAAAAATTTGTTAAAGTATGTTTCATGGCTAAAAATGTGATCTATCTTGGTAAATGTTCCATTTGAGCTAGAGAATATGTATTCTGCTATTGCTGGATGGTGTATTCTGTAAATGTCAGTTAAGTCAAGTATATTGATGGTGCTATTCAAGTCAACTTCATCCTTCCTGACATTCTGTCTGCTTGGTAAATAAATTACTGGCAGAGAGATATTGAAGTTTCCAACTATAATAAAGAATTTATCTATTTTTCCTTGAAATTCTATTATTTTTTTGCCCATGTATTTTGACACACTATTGTTAAATTCATATATATTTAGAGCTGTTATGTATTGTTTAAAAACTGAAATTCTTATTATTGTGTTACATTCCTGTTTATCCCTGATAATTTTCTTTGTTCCAAAGTCTGCCTTGTCTGAAATTAATACAGTTGCTTCAGCTTTTCTTTGGGTAGCATTAATATAGCATATATTTCTCCATCTCTTTTTTTCAAACTGTGTCTTTATATTTAAAATATATTTCTTGTACTCAGCATATAGTTTGGGTTTTGAAATCAATTCTGACAATTTGTCTTTTAATTGATGTCTTTAAGCCATTCATATTTAATATGATTACTAATATAGATTGAAGAATATCTATCAGATTTCTGTTTCCTAATTGTTGAACTTATTTTTTGTTTCTTCTCCCTCCATCCTTATTTTCTACTCTTTCTGACTTAATTTAAGCTTTTATAAGATTCCATTTTGTGTCCTTTCTTTGTATGCTTTTAAAGCACCTTCTAAACAGTTTTCAATAACTGTTATGGAATTTAAAATATACATTTCCTACTAACCTAAGTATACTTTCAAATAATATTATGTACCTTGTTGGGTAAAGTGGCATTGCTCTCATTCGTTTCACTTATTCATATGTTATATTCACCCAATATATTATTAGTAACATAGCTTTCGACAAACAGATGTCTTTTAAGTCAATTACAAATGAGAAAGAGAAAATATTTCATTTTGTATGTATTTATTTCTTCTCTAAAATTCTCCCTTTGGAGAGAATAAATAATATTCAAATTTCTTAGCTATATCATTTTCCTTCTGCCTGAAAAACTTGTTTTAGATTCTTGCAGGACAGTTCCTCCCAATGAAATTCCTCTGTTTTTGTCTTTCTGAGAGTATTTATTCTCCATTTTTGACAGATAACTTTGCTGAATATAAAATTCTAAATTGGAGGCTTTTTTCTTCATTCAGTCACATAAATATTTCTCACTCCATTTACTACTGCCTTTCATAGTATCTGATGAGAAGTTCACTGAAATTCCTATCTATGTTTTTCTATAGGAACTAACATTGTGCCCCTTCCCACTTTATGACTTCTTCCTTTGGTTTTTGTTTTCTACAGTTTGAATATGATATGCCTAGTTATAGTTTATTTATTTTGTTTTTCTTTATTCTGTTTTGTTTTGTTTTCTTTAGGGGGAGGTAGTTACAGTGTTTGGTGTTCTCTGATCTTTGTATCTTTCATTAATGTTGAAAAATTCTCAGTTATTGTTACTCCAAATTATTTCTTCTGCTCCCTTCTATCTCACTTTTCTGGTAATCTAATGTAATGTATATATTACATCTTTTGAAATTGCCACATGGGTCTTAGATGTTCCGTCCTGCTTTTGCCTTCTTTTTCCTCTTTGCATTTCAGTTTGAGAAATTCCTTTTGACCTATGTGCAAGTTCACTGATTCTTTTCTTGGCCACATCAACTCTACTAATAAGCCCGTAAAAGGCATATTTCACTCATGTTAAGTTGTTCTTTAAGTTCTTGCATTTCTTTGGATTTTTTCTTAGAGTTCCCTTCTCTATTCTTGCATTAGCCATATGTATTTCGTGTTGCCTACTTTTTTCCCTTAGAGCACTTAACATGTTAATTGTGGCTGTTTTAAATTACAGTAATTACAGCATCTGTGTCATACCTGAATCTGATTCTAATCTTTTCGTTGTCTCTCCAAACTGCTTTTTCTTGTATTTTGGTGTCTTCTAACTTTTTGTTTAAAGAATAATGTGGTGTCTATATTATCCATAGGTAGCAGGGGTTTCAAATTCCTCTAGCGTCCTTATTTTTGTCTCCCTGCTTAATTCTTGGCATTCCTATGTATTCCTCCTCTCAGAGAATTTGAGTCTTGTAACTCTGTTAGCTATAATTATGCTGAAGTTTTGGTTGTATGCTAGTCAAGTATGGAGCATTCAATAATTTTACAACTAAATCTTAGTTTTTCAGTGTCCTGTGTCTCTGAGATGTGCTTAATTTTTTAATAATGTTTGCATATGCCGTATGGAGATGAATAAGTTTCTTCTTTTTCCATGTAGTTTTTTAGTTCCATTGACTGAAAAATATCCTTTTTCCCTTGAATTTCCTTGACGATTTTGGCAAAACTGCATTTACCTTCTATGTGTGGGTGTATTTCATTTCTTTCAAATTTTTCATGATCTATGCCTATATTTATGGCAGTATCACGCTTACTTAATTAGTGAGGATTTATAATGTCTTAAAATCAGGTAGTACACTGAAACATCAGCAACCAACCTTCACATGTACTCCCTGAATCTAAAACAGAAGTTGAAAAAAACAAAACAAAACAAAAAAACAGGTAGTACATGTTATCTGATTTTGTTTTCCTGTTAAAAGGAAGTGATGATTTCTACATAAATTTCTAAATTAGTTTGTAATTTTTAAAAAGCTCAGTGAGATTTTTATTAGGATCATATTAAATTTGTACACTAACTTGGGGAGAACATCTTAGCTGTATTTGTTTTCAGTGGCATATCTATTTTTTGGTGTATCAATTTTTTAGACCTTATTTGTTTCCTTTCAGTGGTATTTGGTAATTTTCATTGTATAGATATTTTGTATATTTTAATGAAGTTTTTTCTAAGCATTTGTTTTGATGTATTGTGAATGAAATTGTTTTTAAACCTTATCAGGAAGTATGTTACAAGTATATAAAAACACTATTTTTATATAACAAGCCTACATCCTAAGATCAGTGACCTTGCCAAATTCACTTCTAATAAATTTTAGTCGGTTCTTTAGGATTGTCCTCATAGGTAGCAACCATGTTATTTCCAAATAAAAGGATCTTTGAGACATTGGACATTACAACATACTGATTATTGAAGTCAATGTTGAAGAAAGAAAATGATCTAAAATCCAGGAAATCCACATCACACCTGTCTTCTGCCTCTCAAGTAATCAAAAGAGATACTTAGCCTATGATTTTGTACCCAACCTTACTGCCCTGTCTCACACAAATCTTGTTGAAAACGTCGTCTAAATAATGTTTTCTTTAATGAAATGATCCAAGTTCTAATTTTGTTGTCTCAAATCAGCAGTATTTATCTTGTTTTCTCAAATGTTTGTTGTTTCAGCATGTTATATGAATATATCAATTCATTGTTTAGACAATTTAGTGATGAGAGCATGTGGCTTCCCGGTGGAGCTCTCTATTGAGGTAGTCTTATTCTTGAAGACTAGGGGAACTAGTGGACTAACTTAAAATCCATGTTCTAATTGCCTATAAATATAAATTTTGGCCTTTGAAAAATATATTTGGTGTTCCTATTGAAACAGATATAATAATCCCTTATTTGTTTACTTTTGCATACCTTAGTGTACATACTTTCGTTGTGTACACATTTCTTAAAAGGAGTATCCTATCAGAAAATTAAGGCATGGTCTTTTTAAAAAGTAGGATTGTCTAAGTGACAATAACATTTAGAAAGTTTTAAATCCCTTGGAATATTCTTTTGAATATCATTATGGATTTCATTATGAGTTATAAAAATCCAAAATTCTAGAGAGATTTCATACGTTCAGGAGTTTAAATTTCTTTCATTGCATATAGTTACATTTGCATAAAAGTTAAGTAAAGCAATTTCAGTTCTGTTGAACAAAGGGAGAAAAAATCCATGGTGAATAACCTGTGATGATAGTCTTTTCTACAACTTTGACTTTATCTTTACTCCTCAGGAAAAGGAGCTTAACAGCTTTTTGTCATAACAGAAATCAAACACTAAGCACTTCTTTTCATATATAGCACATGATAAAGCAAGGCCCATAGAAGATTTAGCTGTAAGAAGACGGATATCCATTCACTTAGTGTTGTTTTGGATATATTATTCCATTTTGCTAAGATTAATCTCCCAAGCTGTGTAACCATTGTGCCAACTATTTATTTGATAAAATATGGTATAGTTTGTGAACCTGAATTTATTATTCTTCTTTTTATATCCTTATTACAGTCAACATATTAAATAATACAAATGTGTATATGAATATAAATATTCAACATTCTAGTGGGAATTATACATAAAAAATAGAAAAACATATTTGCCTTGGAAAGGAGACAAGATTTTAGGTGGTAAAACATGTTGAATGTTTATGTTGGAAGTGGTTCTAATAATAAATTTGTCCCTTCTATTCTCCACTCTTTTTACCTCTATTGAGAGTTGTGTTTATGTCTCCTTGACAGACAACACAATGTAGGGGAACTAAGTGAAAGGAATCAAGTTCTTTCTGGTATCTAAATAATATCCTCTTCTCTTAAACACACCAGAATACCACTAAAGAATATGTTACCATACTTTCTCACCAGTAAAACACCTGTGTCATCAATTAGAATCCCAGGAAAGAAAAAGGTACAATTGACTGCATTTTAGTATATTTTACAACGTGTTTCTAATCTGCCATTAAATGTGTGGCCATGTGTTTTCATCTTTTAAAACAATTTAAACATTAATTTGTGCAGTAGCAATAGAAAAAAAAATAAGACGGCCGGGCGCGGTGGCTCAAGCCTGTAATCCCAGCACTTTGGGAGGCCGAGACAGGCGGATCACGAGGTCAGGAGATCAAGACCATCCTGGCTAACACAATGAAACCCCGTCTCCACTAAAAATACAAAAAAATTAGCCGGGCGTGGTGGCGGCGCCTGTAGTCCCAGCTACTCGGGAGGCTGAGGCAGGAGAATGGCGGGAACCCGGGAGGCGGAGCTTGCAGTGAGCCGAGATCGCGCCACTGCACTCCAGCCTGGGCGACAGAGCGAGACTCCGTCTCAAAAAAAAAAAAAAAAAAAAAAAAAAAGACAATTTCAACAGACTGATTGTGTAGGTCTAATTACCAAAGCATTACAAATCTTGTGAAAATGCATACTGGTCTTATTTATGAAACAAAGAGCTCATATTCTCAGAGGGCTTATTACCTCTCCTTGGTCTCTATTTTGAGGAAAAAAAAAATCAGACTGCGTAAAATCGGTGTAATGGGTTTACTTTCATCCATGATCCTTTCTCTTCCTCATTGTAATCTTGACGAGTCTTTTAGAAACTTTTGATCCCAATTTCCTAATAAGCAAGAAGAAAGCCTTACACTTGATGTGTCTAAGAATAAACCAATTCAAAAATTATATTCCATAGGTTTTATTTTCATTAGATACTGTACCTTCTTTTACAATTTTCATGTCAATGTTTTCCTAAATATTTAATTATTTTAGGTTTTTTTCCCAAGTAGAATTTATGAAATAAAATTTAATCCTTTTTTTCCATGTGGAACAGTCAGAGAGAACATGGACACACACGAGACAGTAGACATGGGCATGAGAGAAAAGAAAACAACAGTGATTCTTCAACCATAGATTTGCTTGTCATCTCTTTCAAAAATTTTTCTTTCCTTTACAGAAATCTAATTTTATGCATGAAAGCATATCCTAACTTCAAGAGAGGATGATGGTGTCATAATCTGATATACCCATGAATTTACAGTTTCCTCCACATTTCCTCACCTGCTAAGATAATCAGCATATGTTTTTCTCTACTTCCCAATCAGTTGATTAAAATATTGAACAGTATTTGACCTATATTAGGTAGCATTACATTCATTTGGGATCTTGTAATGTGATTTTGTATTATTATTGTTCATTTCAGCAATTCATTGTCTTTTTTCACAGAATTTGCATCTATCTTAATTTGCATCTCACTATTTAAGTGAAATTAAAGTCTCTTTAATAAATGTCACATTGACTTGAAAAATCCATATTCTTTAAATAGAAAACACATTTCTCTATTGATGTCTAAACTTATTATTTTCCCCACCATTGTACACTACTTAAAAGGAACCCAACATGGGCAGGATTTAAATAGTTTTCATTATCACAAAGGAACCACCGCATGTAGGGCACCATCTAAATAGTCCATGAGTAGGGTCTGGAGGTGGAAAGAGAAGATATTGTGTAGGTGAGAAATGCCTAGTTGTGCAGTTGGGTAAACTCTTAGGAAAGTGGTGAGCTGTGGGTCAGCTGCAGGGCATAACATGTGATTCTGTCTTCCTAGTGGGGGCTTTATAACAGTCATGGACATAACTCAGGGAAGAGGCAGGTCTGAATATTTCTGAGAAACAAGACTTTCCCTTATTAATCTGGCAAAGCCACGGCTGGCCCTCTAGAGGCTTAAAGTTTATTTGCTTCACTTCCAGAGTCTGAAGGTTTATAGAAGCATATCCCTAGAGTTTTTTACTATCCTCATCTTCTGCATTACACAAGATATATTAGACCTCAATGTATTCCTTGTACCACTTTGTCTGTAATGTTTCCAGTTTTCTTAGGAAAGTTACACAGGGTTTTGGAAGCTTAGAAAATACAACTTCTCTTCCATGCTTTTGTCCATAGAGGAATAGCAAATTTATAAAGTATGAAACATGTCATTTTTAAATTATTCCTAACCTGCTTCCTGGTGTCTTTGACTGATGAGTCGGTTCAACTGAAGCTGCAAACACTTGACATATTTTTATGCCAAATTTATAATAGAATGATATTTTTCTAAAAGTTAATGTATCTCAGCTGGTAGAATTGATTAGTATTCGTAAGTATTTTCATTGGCACTGCTAACAAACATAATTAATATGCTTTCAACAGATGCCACTTGTGATGCCAATGAATAAATAAGGACTTTCCTTTTTATTCTAGACAGACAGAATAAGTGCCAAAAAGTGCTTTTGTACCTTTGTGCCTTTGCTTGCCAAATAGACCAGTACTCATTTTTTAACTGTCTCCACACCAAATTTAACAGAATCTCAGTAAAAAAAAAGTATTGTTGGGTTAGGGTAGAGTTCTGATTACGATGTGAGAAAATAATCATGCTGCACAGTTTAAAAATATACAAATTATTGACAGGTAGAAAAGTAAAATGCCTTGATGATAAGAAAAACATTGGTTTTAAAAAAAACCCTCAAATTTCTAGTTTCTTTACAAAGCCATCACTCTGTTTTTAAACACTCAATTGTTAGAGGTATTTATTGGTATTTACTGGCTTAGAACACTCAATGTACCCTCAGGTAGACAACAACAAAAAATAAATGTAGACATAAAAAGTAGTAGATTTCCATGGTGGTGTTTTCCAATGTATTTTTTTATTTCTGAGGTACCCCACTTCTATCTGTAGCATAATCATAAACCCAATTTCTTACTGGCTTCCTCAATGCTACCCAATCCAATGTTTACATTGGTGAATGATAGAGTAGTGGGCCCATGACCAAAGGTGGTCTAGGTCCAGTCATTTATGCAGATTCTAGACCCTTGTCCTGGTTTACAATCAAGAGGCACATATATAATTCAATCTGGTATAAAGAAATCCCTTCCCTACGATTGTCAGGGTTGGAACCCAAAACACTGAGCTACTCTGCATTAAGTGAAATTCTGAATGTAAAGTTCTGGAGTTATCTAAAATTCTTGCCAAATGAATTTGAAAGAGAAAACTGATGCAGCTGATAGTGTCACCTGCAACTAAGAGTACTTATTAATACAACAAACTGCAAATATTGCTTGATAGGAGAGGCGAGGAAAAGCAATTCCTAAAATATTTGATTCCAAGTTTCTGATAGTTTGTATAGTTTATTTAAATATCATACCACTGACTCATATCTATACTGTATTTTTTCTTTTTTTTTTTTTCTCTTAAGCTTGGTGAAGTTATGCTTCCATCACTTGCAACTAAATTAGCATTGAAAATGCAACAAACTGAAAATATTGCTGATAAATATCGCAAGCTACCAAAAGCTTTCCTAGAGTATATTTTTAAGAGTTTTTCAAAATCCTTAAACCCACCATTACCACTACTCATTTCTCAACACCCACACATACCAGAACATTTCATCTTTTGGATCATTTTTGCTTTTAATTGATTTGACGGAAGAGATAAGGTGGAGTTGAATTGGACTAAGTCAATTCTGAAGTTTCTTAACCACTATTGAAAACAGATGATAGTTTTGAAAATACAGTATAGCTAATGTAACCTGAGGTTCAACTATAACTCTACTGTAAATTGTACAGTGTCTGAAATTTTTAAAATTAGTATCATTTAATAACTCATTTGGTATTATTTATAAATATTTACTAACCATTTATTATGAGTCAAGCACTCTGTTATGTGCTTTTTAGTATAGAAGTGAATTAAAACATTTAAAAGTTCTTGTTAAATTGAAGTTACATTTTAGCATAATCCAAACTTAAATGGACTTCAAACTAATTTGAATATTTTTAATTAGTACAATAAGGTTTGAATTAAACAGAAAATATAGTTAGTAAATGGCTTGAAATTTTATTTCTTTTAATCAGTAGTTTTGTGAATACTTTACCAGATGTCATGGTAGATTTCAAAATACTTTCTAAAAGGTTTCAGTCTATTGAGACTCAAAAATAATTTATAGATTATTTTCTATTAATTATTTAACATTAAAATGTTTCTATTAATTATAATGATTTTCTATGAATCATAGTAGAAAACCCAGATCAAACTAATATTATGACATCATCTTCTATAAAGAAAACAGGACTTTAGATTAGATGACTTCTAATAACATTATCATCTGTAAGATAATATGAATATACACTATTAAGCATTTTAATTATTCTAGATAAAACATTTTTTGTAAAGTGAGTAGCATATAGTAAGTTGTGAAAAGTTAGCAGGTACTTATTTTTAATCTTATTTGTATTAATATTTTTTAAAATGAGAAATGTACTTTCAAAATGGCCTTATTGATAAAATTATCCTCCCTTTGACATATTCTTAATTGGTATTATAGCTAATATCTTAAAGTTACCTTGGAAGTACACACACTTTTAATTATCTTTAAATGCGGAACCTTGAAAGAAAGAAAATGAAAATAAACTCCCCCTTTTTGTGTGTGCTGGAGTCTCACTTTGTCACCCAGACTGGAATGCAGGGGTGCGATCTCAGCTTGCTGCAACCTCTGCCTCCTGGGTTCAAGCTATTCTGCCTCAGCCTCCCAAGTAGCTGGGATTCCAGATGTCCTCCACCATGCCCAGCTAAGTTTTGTATTTTTAGCAAAGATGGGGTTTCACCATATGGGCCAGGCTGGTCTTGAACGCCTGACCTGAAGTGATCTGCCTCCATCAGCCTCCCAAGGTGTTGGGATTACAAGCATGAACCACCATGCCTGGCCAAAAATTAAAAATAAACCTTTATTGAGCATGTGCTTTTTAATAGGTACTGTTCTAGGCACTTTTACACATGCTTTCTCACAATAAACCATAGGTAGGTTGTACATTGCCCCAGTTTTACACTAGAAACTAAATTTAGACCTGTCAAATTAAGTAATTTGAATCTGGGTGTCTAAGTCCATTCCCACTGCTAAAACAAAATATCACAGACTGAGTAATTTGTGTGTAACAGGAATTACTTCTCATAGTTCTGGAGGCTGGGAAGTTCAAGATCAAATCCAAGATTTGGTGTTTGGTGAAGGCTCACTCTGCTTTCAAAATGGTACCTTGTTGCTGTGTCTTCACAGGGCAGAGAGTGGGAAGGCAAAGGATGCTTCCTTCAACCTCTCATAAGGTCATTAATCCCATTCATGAGAGTGAAGCCCTCATAACTTAATCACCTCCTAAAGGTCTCCCCTCTTAATACATCACATTGAAGTTTAAATTTCAACATGTGAATTCGTGGAGACACATTCAGGCCACAGAACAGAGTATTTGAACTTTTCTTTTTTGATCTTTAGGCTGTTTTTTAATCCTCAAAATACCATGGTTATACAAACATGATATTGTATGTGCAATAGACTGTTTGAAGAAGATTTAGATGTCCTGTGGTTTTATAAAATTTATTGGTCAGGGAGGAAAACCAATTATTTTTGATATTGTATTTTTGAAAGTAAGGTTAAAGTAGTTGCTTTTTAGTAGTTGTATTTTTCCAGAGCAGCAATGGAAGTTACCTGTATATAAGCTAGTTACCATACTCCCATTTGTATATTTATATATTATATTCTACACATTTTAAAAGAAGACATGACTGACTAAAGCACAATTAACTTGGAGAATAGGAGCCTCAGTAGCCATATTTGAGTATTGTCAAAAGATACAGTATCCTGTAGATCTTCTTTCTGATGTTTGAAATATCTATGTTCACACGTATTGGTTAGTGCTTTCCAAACCTGGTTGATACTTACTATTCTAGAAAGATAATATTACCTTTCTTTTGTTCTTGGTTTCTAATTTGTTTGGTTCTAATAAACATGTCTACATCATGTTTCTAGAAAGTTTGATTTGGTTGCTCTAGACCATAGCTCACATATTGGAAAATAATTTCTGCTCATTAGGAACACATTGACTTGATTCAACTTGTCAATTCAGTTTAATGACATCAACTGCTATGAGAGTTCCTGCCAGCATGTTTTAAATTGAGAACAAATAATCATACTATGAAGCAACAATCTCTGTTGACTGATCATACATAAACAGAGATTAGTGTTATTATAAAATAAAACTTCAATGTATGCCTTCTGAGACATTTAATAGGTCCAAGGTAATCTTAATACTGCCTATTAAGAATAAATAGTAAATAGTACAGTATAAGTTTAGAAATGCTGTTTTATTCTGTGTAGTGTAGCCCTACTTCTTCTGAAAATATTCCATTTTGAATAGGAAAAGAATAAAACTAGGAAACTATTCAGAACTTCTGCTCTTCAGATCAACGTGAAATAACAGGGACTGGATTTACCTTCCAACATGATAGAACTAAAAAAACAGAGAAATTATATCAAACAACCATTGTCAATACATTGACTATAAAACAAGAACAATGATCTAGGAGAGATATAAAACAAAAGATATAAGCTCTATGACTGTCCCAGCTTACTGCCTGGAAAAAATTTTCAGACCCTGGAGCAACTAGGGCGACTCTAGAGGGTGCTCTGAAGTCCCCTGGGACAAGTAGACAGAGCTGAGATAAAGGGGAGATCAAAGGGGCTAGAGTTCCCCAAGAATCAGAAAATAGAGTGCTACATACGGAGAGCATTTCAGAGATCATGAGTCCTAATTTCGTATTCCGCTGAGTGCTGATTAGCCAGCTCACGCATATGAAGAAACTACATGAGTTGGGAAAGAGAACCACTCAAAGTAATTAAAGTGGAAAAATTCCCAGAACTCATACAAATATGTAGAGATAAAAACTACATATTCTGCGATTAAAAAATTCACTTATAGAATTACCAAAACATTAATTATTGCCGAATAGAGTAGTCAACTTAAAGAGATGGGAATAAAATCTACTCAAAATGAAACATATTAAGAAAAATATGACTAAAAATATTGACAGAGCAACAGTGAACTGTGGGACAACTTCAAGTAGCAATTGGAGTATACTCCAAGTACACTCATATTTGCAATCCATGAAAGAGAAGAAACACGTGTTTGAAAAATTAATGGACAAAAATGTTCCAACTTCATGGAAACTATAATCTCACCCATCTAAGAAATTCAATAAATTTTAATCACAAGAAACATGAAGAAAAGTACACAAAATCCTATCATAGTCATAACATTCAAACTGTATAAACTAGTCATCCTGAAAAAAATCTTAAGAACAGCAAAGAAAATACACCTTATATACACAGATAAAGATGACAGCCGATTTGTCATCAGAGAGAATAAAAGTCAGATTTGAATGATGCAATATCTGCAAGGTGCAGAAAGAAAAAAACATTATCAGGCAATACAAGAATTATTCACCTAATATCACCTAATAATAATAGCTTTCAAAATGAAAGTAAAAGAAACACTAATCAGACAGAAAATCAAATTGATAACTATCAGATCTGTACTACAAGAAACATTAAACGAAGACCTTCCAGCATAAGAAAAATGGTATCAGAAAAAATCTGAATCTATACACAGAAAACAAGAGCACTAGAATTGATAACTACATGAATAAATATATAAGCTTTTTTCCCTAATATTTGAGATATTTAAAAGATAATTGGCTGTTTAGATGGAAATAAAAACATTATATAGGGCTTATCACATATTCTCAAGCAAGATGCAAAAGCACAAAGGTCAAGAGGAGAAAATTGAACTATACTGTTGTGAGATATATTATGCCTACCATGGAGCACAGACTGTGATAAACTAAAGATCAATAATATACATACTGAAGTCTGTGTCAATATAACCATTAATATAATACAATGAAGCATTACAACTAATAGACCGGAAACAGAAGAAAAATGGATTCATAATAATAGAAAAGAAATAGAAAAAAGGTAAAAAGAACAAATATAGATTGAACAAATTGAAATCAAATAGCAAAATGACAGACAAAATCAATTATACAAAATAACATTAAATATAGGTGGTATAGGCACACAAATTAAAAGGCAGAGTGTCAATGTGTAACAAAGAAAATCCTAACTGTATGCTCCCTTCTAGAAATATCCACTTAAAAATAAAGACAAATAACTTGTAAGTGGAAGAATTCCCGGGAAAAGATATTTTATGTTAGCACTAATCAAAAGGAAGCTAGAGTGGCTCTATTAAAATTAGACAAATTAGGTTTCAAAATGAAGAAATTATCAGAGATAAAAAACCTCATTTTATAATAATAAAAGGGGTCAATTCACCTAGAGGGCATAATTTAAATTTTAACAAACATGAGAGAAGTCCAACATATTTAAAGCTAAAAATCGTAGAACTGCAATAAGAAACAGACAAATCCATAATATTGGTTGGAGGTTTTATCATCCTGGTCTCAATAACTGAAAGAACAGGTAGACAGAAAATAAGTATGCACATAGATGATTTAAACAATGCTATTGTGTCCCATCTGGGTCACCAAAATGTGTCTGGAACTGGTTCCTTCTGGTGGGTTCTTGGTCTCACTGACTTCAAGAATGAAGCCGCAGACGCTTGCAGTGAATGTTACAGTTCAGTCTCAAAGACAGTGTGTCCGGAGTTTTTCCCTCAGATGTTCACATGCGTCCAGAGTTTCTTCCTCTAGGGGGTTCCTGGTCTGTCTGACTTCAGGAGTAAAGCAGCAGACTTCTGCAGGGAGTGTTGCAGCTCTTAAACGTGGCATGTCCAGAGTTGTTTGTTTCTCCCAGAGGGTTCGTGGTCGCACTGACTTCAGGAGTGAAGCTGCAGACCTTCGCAGTGAGTGTTACAGCTCATAAAGGTAGTGTAGACCCAAAGAGTGAGCAGCAGCAAGATTTACTGTAAACAGCTAAAGAGCAAAGCTTCCGCAGCCTTGAAGGGGACCTGACTGGATTGCCACTGCTGGTTTGGGTGGTCAGCTTTTATTCCCTTATTTTGTCCTGCCCACATCCTGCTGATTGGTCCATTTTACAGAGCGCTTATTGGTCCATTTTTACAGAGTGCCAATTGGTCCATTTGCAAACCTTTAGCTAGACACAGAGCGCTGATTGGTGCGTTTTTACAGAGGGCTGATTGGTGTGTTTACAAACCTTTAGCTAGACACAGAGCGCTGATTGATACGTTTTTACAGAGTGCTGTTTGGTGCATTTACAAACCTTTAGCTAGACACAGAGCACTAACTGGTATGTTTATAATCCTTTAGCTAGACTCAAAAGTTCTCCGACACCCCACCGGACCCAGAAGCCCAGCTGGCTTCACCTCCCACTATCAACAACTTGATTTGTTAAAATTCTCAGAACACTCCACCAGCAACACCAGAATACCTATTAAATATGGATACACTTTATCAGGAATGGAATTCAGGGTTTTGAAAGTCAATGTTGAGAGAATAAAAAGATAAACTACAGACAAATGAAATATTTGCAAGTCCTATATCTGACAAAAGACATGTATCCAAAAGATATAAAGAATGCTGCAAATTCAATAATTAGTAACAACACAGTAAAACATGGACAAAAGATTTAAACATATGCTTGACCAAAAGAGATAAACAGATAGCAAAAAGCACATGAAGAAATGGTCAACATAAAACCAAACAATTTTCCTTGGCAAGTAAGTGGATGAACAAATTGTGACTTTTCATAAAATGGAATACTGTTCACTAATAAAAGGTAATGAAAAAGGAATATCTACGTTAACATGGATTAGTTTCAGCCTAATTATGTTGATTCAAATAAGCCAGAATGTAGTGTATTTTTCCATTTATATATTCAGTAAGTAAAACCCTAACTGGTACATATTTGGTGGTAATATAAAGATCAGTGATAGCATACAGACTGGGATATGCCTCAGGCATGGGGAGGAATAGGAAGCATGGATTACAATGCAGCACAAAGAAACTTTGAGAGGAGCTAGAAATGTTCATCATCTTGATTATGGAAGTGATTTCACAGATGTATATACATAAGTCAAAACCAAACAAGAAACTTTTAAAATGTATGATTTATTGTACGTCAATTATACCTAAGCAAAGCTGATTTTAAAAATTGGCTTGGAAAACTCATGACTTAAAATCAGCACAGTAAGCAAGAAAATAAATATCTTCTTTTCTCTCTTCTTTCTTGTAAGACTTTTATCCAACAATGTAACAAATTTTGGGACCTTAAGATAGCTCTCAGCACAGTTTTATGCTCAGATCAATTTTGCTCAATCTGCCTTCCAGATACAAAGGACCTGCTGCTTTGAAAACTTATCTTCCCCAGTCTTTTCTCCTATTGCAGATATCCTCATGAACAGGAAAATTATATTTGGTTGGTGAAAGATGTTATCCTTATATCAAATAGGAAGTTTTGGATTTTAAAAGAAACACAATTGCGTATGTGTATTTGTGTGAATAAATTGTATCTTTACTTTGGTTTGTAGTTTATGTGTACATTTATTTGCTTTTTATGATTACAGTATAGAAAAGGAACTTGTACTTGGCTTTGAAATAAATGTAACTTTTAATGAGAGCTTGACACCCTTAAAATTCTTTGACTGGAAGGTAGCAGCTAAGAGTAAATTTTTTAAAGTCATTCATGATTAGGGTGAATGTCTGTATAGTTATCTTATTCTCTTTGTCACTATTTCCTGTTACGAAGTACACTTATAGCTAAGGAGCTATCTTTGAAACCTTTGTTTATATAGACACATTCAAAGTAAGTTAGGAAAAATGAATTACCTATCTTTACTTATCTTTGAATTTTTATATATAACATATTCAAAGTCAGTCAGCAAAATGAATTGCCAATCAGAAAATACTACATAATCTACCAAAAAATGTAGAAATGATCAACATTGTTTTAAATAATTTTTAATTTTAAGCATTTCATTTTATATTGACTTGCGGTTGTAATTTTTTGGCTTAAGAAGACTCCAAATCTTACTAGAAATGAACTAATTAATGTTATCAATTTAAGATCATCACATTAATGCATTGATTGCATTAAAAGAAAAGTATCTCCATTTAATTATTTTTGAATTATATCTAAAAGGTGATTATATAACTGTATGTCCTTTGTGCAATATATGTATGTGCATGCCTATCTATATATTTCTCTCTTTTTTTGAGACAGGGTTTCCCTTGGTCACCTAGGCTGGATTCTGGTGGCATGATCACAGCTCACTGCAGCCTTGATGTTTCAGGCTCAAGTGATCCTCCCACCCCAGCCTCCTGAGTAGCTGGGACTACAGGTGTGTACCACCACACCTGGATAATTTTAGTATTTTTTTGTAAAGACAGGATCTCTGTATGTTGCCCAGGCTGGTCTTGAACTCCTGGGCTCAAGTCATCTCCCTGCCTTGGCCTCCCAAAGCATTGAGATTGCAGGCATGAGCTACAGTGCTAGACCCCTTTTTAAAATATTATATTTTTTCCTGTTATCTTTGTCCATAACTTCACTTTCAAATCACTTTCTAGTTTATCTATAATTGATAGAATAAAATACAGCTAATTTTTTTCTGCCTTTTGGGAGAAATTTCCTGTGCTTCTCAGGACTTCCCATATGACCGAAAAGTCCACTTATTTTGTAAATAGAAATTTTAAAAAGAAAAAAAAAGGCAGTGATAAAATTGATACAGTATAGTGACCCTGCTTATGGCTAAATTTTAAAATCTGAATTAAGAGAGGTTGTAAAATGAGGTCACTGCCCATGAGTCCAAGGTATTTTATGGGCTGTTTTGGCAACAGTGGGGAGATTGCTTAGGTAACTTTCCTTCCCAGTGTTCTTGCTTTCTAAGATCCTGATTAAAGATGCTATTAAAGCCCTATTTTGTAGTTTTCATTTTTACTGTCTTAATGGTTTCTTTTGTTAAACAGAAGTTCTTGATTTTAATGTGTTCCAGTAAATCTGAGTTTCCTTAGAATTGTGACTTTTACATTCTTCGAGAAAATTATTTTCCTACTCCAAGATATATGCTCATATATTTACAATGTTTCACGGTTCATTATAATATTTGCTATAGGTTTCCACGGATACATTTTATCAGATTAAAGAGTTTTCTAGTATTTGTAATTTTCTAATTAGATTATTATAAATGCCTACTTACAAATTGACATTGAATTTTATCACCCTTTGATACAATTTAAGATCATTATATAACTTTTAAAATTTTATTTTAATTTGATGAATTACATGTTGGTATTATAATATTAAAGCAAAACTGAAATCATGAAATAAAACAAAATTGGTCATTTAGTATTATGTTTTTGCATATTACTAGTTTTTTTTTTTCTTTTTTTTTGCTGAAGAAGATTCTAAAATGTACTAGAAATGATTGGTTAATGTTATCAATTTACCATAATCACATTTAATTAATTAATTGCATTAAAAGAAAAATTATCATTTAATTATTTTTGAATTCCATCTAAAAGATGATTATGTAACTTTATGCCTATTGTGTAATATATGTCACTCTATTCTTGTCATATTCACTTTAACATATATATAGTCATTACACAAACTCTATGAAGAAATGCTCCTTTTTTTTTTTTTTTGAGATGGAGTCTCGCTCTGTTGCCCAGGCTGGAGTGCAGTGCCGCAATCTCGGCTCACTGCAAGCTCCGCCTCCCGGGTTCACCCCATTCTCCCGCCTCAGCCTCCTGAGTAGCTGGGACTACAAGCGCCCACCACCACACCCAGCTAATTTTTTGTAATTTTAGTAGACACAGGGTTTCACCGTGTTAGCCAGGATGGTCTCGATCTCCTGACCTCGTGATCTGCCCACCTCGACCTGCCAAAGTGCTGGAATTACAAGAGTGAGCCACTGCACCTGGCTGGAAATGTTACTTTTTTATCTATTTTGCAGATGAAGAAAATGAGCAATGGGGAAATTTAAAAGCAAGCACAATATCTTCCAGCTAAAAATAGAGGTTGTTGTACTTTGGACATTTCATTACTAAGTATAAAAGGCTGTATTTCTAATGGCACCCCACCCCAACCACACATCCCAGAAATAATCTATATTCTTAGTTTGGTGTATCTCTCAGGATTCAATCAGGAAACAGAAACCACATCAATTATTTTACAGAGATAATTTAATATAAGTGTTGCTAACTGGACATAAAGCATTGAGGGAACAAATGAAAGGGATGGAAATGAATGAAACATAAATGCATGGAGGAGAGACCTTCAGAGCTGAAGCTCAGACTTCTGAGGAGAGCTACTCTTCAGCTGGCAGACGGTCTCTAAGCTTAGACAAAGTTCTCTACCAGTCTATAAACCAGATGTCCTAAGTGTGCAGGAGGGATCAGGGGAGAAGCCAGCTAGTGAGGCAAAATTGGTTAATCTATTGCTACTGGAACAAACAGATTGTGATTAGGATAAAGAAGCTGGTTTTGAGTGATGCTGATGGGCATCACTCAAAGCAGGGAGGTGGCAAGTAGAAAGCAATGTGTTTCTTCTGTTTGCCCCAGCTGTTCAGTCTTCTGTTAAAGCACCTATTAACAGAAGTAAACAGGGAGATCCAGCCAACAAAGGACAAATGCAGTTTGTAAATTCCCAGATCCAACCCCATAGAGTACACAGAAGTGTAGGTTCTAAGTTGGGAGAAAATATCTTGGTAAGTGTTGCACATATTAATATTCCTCTAAGTTTTTAATGCATATGCAGAAATACTCCCTGTCCCTATACCCGTACTCCAACACACAGAGCAGAGGTTGAAACAAAACCATAGCAGCATCTGGTAGGAGACCTATACATTTGAGGACTGCACTATATATAGTCTTTCAGTCAGAAGTAATTCATTGAATCATTCAAGTATTTATTTACCAACTACTCTATGTCAGTCACAGTTCTTTTTTTTTTTTTTTTTTTTTTTTTTGAGATACAGTCTCACTCTGTCACCCAGGCTGGAGTACAGTGGCATAATGTGGGTTCACTGCAACCTCTGACTCCCAGGTTCAAGTGATTCTTCTGCCTCAGCCTCCTGAGTAGTTGGGATTAAAAGTGCATGCCACCATGCCTGGCTACTTTTTGTATTTTTAGTAGAGACAAAGTTTTGCCATGTTGGCCAGGATGGCCTCGAACTCCTGACCTCAGGTGATCCACCTGCCTCAGCCTCCTAAAACGCTGGAATTACAGGCGTGAGCCACCGCGCCCAGGCCAGTAACAGCTCTATGACAAACACTGGGATCTATACCCTAAGACACCAGAAAATACATGATTAAAATTAAATAAATAAGCATATAATGTACTGATTAGTGAAGGTAAGTATATTTAGTGTATTAGTGCAAATAAGTGCTATTTAGTGTGCTATACTACACCTAAATGTCAGTGTGTTGATAAAGAAAAATATTATTCTCTTGTTCATATTAAATATAATACAAAGCTTTGGGGGAAGGATGGTGTTCTGCTTTATCCTGTCATGTTGTGGTTCACCTATTTTGAAAATACAGCTTCAAACTTGCTTGGTGTCATATAAGCAATGTGGTAAAGAGAGAATGGGTGGAGAAGGTATACCCACTGCGAGTCCATACCACACACATCAATTCTGCTCATATTTCTTGAGTGAGAACTGTCTCCATAACCCCACCTAGTTGCACAGGGCCTGGACAAATAATTTGCTTAACAAAGTAAAAAAGAAAACTGATTTTTGTGATTCTTTGAATTTCAATGAATTCTCTGAAACAGCATGTCAGAAAGTGATAATTACTATTGAAATCAGAAAAAGAAGAGCAGGATGAGGGGAACAGGGCTTGAGGAGTTGATTCCAAAACTGTATAGACCTCACTGATAAGGGGAAATTTGAAGAGACCGGTGAGGGAAGTAAAGTGATACAGATGTTAGCGATACAGATTTTTTGTTTGTTTGTTTTTTGAGATGGAGTCTTGCTCTGTCACCCAGACTGGAGTGCAGTATGCAATCTCAGCTCACTACAACCTCCGCTTTCCAAGTTCAAGCAATTCTCTTGCCTCAGCCTCCCCAGTAGCTGGGACTACAGGCATGTACTACCACTCCAGGCTAATTTTTGTATTTTTAGTAGAGATAAGGTTTCACCATGTTGGTCAGGAAGGTCTCCAACTCCTGACCTTAGGTGAACTGCCCACCTCGGGCTCCCAAAGTGCTGGGATTACAGGCATGAGCCACCATACCCAGCTGCAATATAGATATTTATGTGGGAAAAGGGCTTTCTTCCAGCAGAGGAAGTTGGCAGTGTAAGATTCTCAGGTACGGAGAATGACTTGATAATATTTAAGACACAACAAAAAGGCCAAGTGGCTAGAGTAGAATCATTTAGAGAGAGTAGTGAGAGATTAGTCAGAGTGGCAGGGTGGCGGCAGATCATGAAAGGGTTTAGCTTTTATTCCAAGATCATCTGTCTTGTATTTTTAAAGCATTACTCTGGCTGCTGTATTGAGATAACTAGCAAGAGGTGCAAGAGTCAAATTAGCAAGGCCAGTAAGTGGTGTTGTAGAAATTCACAAGAGAAAGTGGTGGCTCACACCAATTAAACTTGAGTAGATTCTATGCTGAAAGTAGAACCAAAGTTGTTTACTCATCATAAATAGGGCACAGAGGAGAGAAGCAAAGGTGACTAAAATTATAGGCTCGGCAATCCAAAACAATGATGTAAAGATGTGTGTGATGTAACTTTGCATAAGAAAATTAAGGATACCCCAAAATATCACTATTGTGTTTGTAATTACTCCCTATTCCCAACCCCAGCCCAATAAATCATTAATCTACTTCCTGTGTCTGTAACTTTGCCTTTTCTGAAAGTTGTACGTAAATGGAATCATACAACATGTCTTTTTTATCTGACATATTTTACTTAACAAGCTTTTGAGATTTTTCCATGCAGTAGCATGTATCAGTATTACACTTCAGAATTGTATTTTATTTTTTTATCCATTTGCTTATCCATTCATCAACTGATGGCTATTTAAAATGTTTCTACCTTTAACTATTATGCATAATGCTACCACAGACATTTGTGTAGAAGTCTTTGTGTGGATATGTTTTCATTTTTCTTCTGTAACATCAGAGTGGAATTACAGGTTGTACATTAAATTTATGCTTAAGAAATTCCCACATTGTGTACCAAATTATCTGTAACATTTTACATTACTACTAGTATTCTTTAAGAGTTCTAGTTTCTCCACATCCTCTCTAACACTGAAATTATCTTTCTTATTATAGCCTTTTTACTAGATATGAAGTAGAATCTTACTGTGGTTTTGGTTTGTTTCTTTTTTGTTCTTTTTTGGTTTTTTTAGAGACAAGGTCTTGCTCTGTCACCCAGGCTGAAGTGCAGTTCGGCTTACTGCAGCCTTGATCTCCCTGGCTCAAGTAATCCTCTGCAGTAGCTGGGACTACAAGCGTGCACCACCACGCCTGGCTAATTTTTGAGGGTTTTTTTTCTTTTCTTTTCTTTGTAGAGACACACCATGTTGTTTAGGCTGGTCTTGAACTGTAGGGCTCAAGTGATCCGCCTTCCTCAGCCTCCCAAAGTGCTGAGATTACAGGCATTAGCAACCACACCCAGCCCTTACTGTGGTTTAAATTTGCATTTCCCTAATCCTTATGACTTGAGCATCTTTTAATGTATTAGCCCTTTATATATCTTTCATGAAATAACTATTGAAATATTTTTCTATTCTTAATTGGGTTATTTGCCTTCGGATTATTGATTAGGAAGAATATTTTATGTATTCTGGTGACAAGTCCTTTATAATATGATTTGTCAGCATTTGTTATCATTCTATGGCCTATATTTTCATTTTCTTATCTATGTCCTTTGATGTGCAAATATTTTTAATTTTGATGAAATCCAATTTATCAGCTTTTCCTCTTACGTATTAAGCTTTTGGTACTGCAACTAAGAAATATTTTCCTAACTGGAAGTCACAAAGATTTTCTCTTATTTTATTCTAAAACTTTCATAGTTTTATGTGTAGGTCTATAATCCATTTCAAATTAACTTTTCTGTGTAGTATAAGTTAGGGGTTGAAATTCCCCCTTTTGCAAGTGATTTTCCGGTTGCTTTGATACCATTTTATGAACATACTATTTTTTCCCCAATAAGTTGTCTTGGCATCTCTGTTGAAAATCAATGGACTATAAATGTAAAGGTTTATATCAGGATTCTCAATCTTGTTTCATTGATCTATATCTGTCTTGACATGTGTACCAAGCTATCTTGATTGCTATAGATTTATAGTAAGTTTTGAAATTAGGATGTAGAAGTCAGTCAAATAACATTGTTCTTCACTTTCAAGATTGTTTTGGCTACTCTATGCCTGCTAAAGTAAGACAGAGATTATATTGAATCCTTAGATACATTTGGGAAGAAGTTGTTATTTTGTACTTAAAGAGTAATTGTGTCCATTCACTTATGGTTCCTTGTAAACTACTGATATCTGAGTTAACATATATTAAATTCTTAGAAGGTAATGCTCATTCCAGAAACTGGATACCGATAGCTTCTGATACTTCCTAGAGTGAAGCATATTGCTTCCTGCTTTACAGAATTTATCATTTTTTTTCCCCGAGTTTATTCATAACTTCCCTGAAGACTGCATAACCTCCTTCATATATCCAGAGGGAGACAGCTTGATACTATCCACCATATTTTGAAATTAAGGTACCATTGCTAACTCTCTATGATGATTTTCAAATATAATTTAAAATACTAAGATGCTTCCTGGTAACTAAAAAGATTTTATTTTCCTTTTCTTTGTTTTCTGTTTAAAAATCATATAATCGGAGACACGTGAAGGTCGGCGAGTTGGTGCGGAGTTCGTCTCTGCAAGCCTGGTCGCCCTGGGGTGGATTCCTCCTCTTCTTCCTCCGCGGCGGGTTTGGGTGCAGTGGACCCGCAGTTGCAGCATTTCATCGAGGTAGAAACTCAAAAGCAGCGCTTCCAGCAGCTGGTGCACCAGATGACTGAACTTTGTTGGGAGAAGTGCATGGACAAGCCTGGGCCAAAGTTGGACAGTCGGGCTGAGGCCTGTTTTGTGAACTGCGTTGAGTGCTTCATTGATACAAGCCAGTTCATCTTGAATCGACTGGAACAGACCCAGAAATCCAAGCCAGTTTTCTCAGAAAGCCTTTCTGACTGATCTCAGCATTACCTCTTTGGAAAAGGAAGGTAGTTCAAGAAATGAAGAGCTGTTGATGGGATGATTGAAGAAACAGCTATGAGAGGATTGGCTCCCATCTTTTGTTACTCTTAGGACATCCTGTCATCTGAGAATGAACAAAGACCAATTTTTTTGTGTGTGAAGCTTGAGGGTCATATGTTTGCTTGTATTTTTTAATGCTAATCTTGTGAAAATAATTGACAGGTTAATGGAAAACTCTACTTAGATGCATATTACTGTACATGGGACTATGCTTTTCTCAAAGCCCCATTAACTGCTTCCTATAATTTTGATAGTGGGACCACATACGTAAAAATCTCTCATTTGTATGGAGTCATTTCTGATTTCAGGGAAGATCCTTGTGTTTATCAGAAAGGGCAGAAGTGGGGGAAGAATAATTTGGTGTCCTTATCTAGTGTTTGATTATCAGTGCTGGAGAAAAAGATCTGTAAGAGTGTTTATACAGTGCACTTCAGTTTTCTTGATGATCTCCCTTTCCTATATGATGATTTGCTTAAATATCCATATTAAGTATAGTCTCAAGGTAGGATAGGTAGCCTAAGAGTCTAGAGGCCTTTACTTATAAAGGAATCTAGCCAGTGAACACAATTCTTATTACTAGACTGCCACAAGGAAGAAGTTAACTTACCCTGTATATCAGGGTACAAAAAATTCAGTGATGTGCCTAAATAAGTTATAAAGATTTAGGCCAATCAGAAGCTAACAGCAGTTTCAGGTAGAGGTGCATGCCTAATGTTAATTAGTGTAGATTCCATTTATTGCATTTTTTTGATCACTGAAATAAAAGCTATATAAGATTCAAAAAAAAATCACATAATCATGTGTCTCATAATAAAGTTTTGGTCAATGATTAACTGCATATATGACCATGGTCCAATAAGATTATATGTTTAGATACATACATACTTAACATTGTGTTACAGTTGCCTACAGTCTTCAGCACAATAAAATGCTATGCAGGCTTATAGCCAGGGAGCAATAGCCTAGGCTACCATATAGCCTAGGTATGTAGTAAGCTAGATGGTAGGCTATACCATATAGGTTTTGTAATTATACTCATTGATGCTCATACATTGAATAAATTACCTAAGGATGCATTTATTAGTATGCATCCCTGTCGTTAAGTAATGCATGACTGTATTTAAGCAACTAGTTTTTTTTAATATGATTGCTTCTTTTTAAATATATCTTCTTCCTCAGTGATGACTATTTTCCATAAGAAACAATCTGTTTAAACATTCAGTCAGTGAAATCTCTTCTACCTCCAAATAATTTGTATGTTTAATACATAAAAGGATGAACCAACACAAATAATTTTGTTTTTACAGAGTCAAAGATCAAGATGGAAAAAAGACATTATTCATTTTATCTTTCTGTTTAAAGACCAAAACAGTATAGAGAGCTAAGGATTCCTTTAGTTTTGAAAGACATCCAGAAAAGAAAATATTATTACTTTGTTAAAAATAAAAGAATAAAAAATATTTTTCATTAAAATAATGTGGGATTTTAGCAATTTTATTTCTATATTGAACACTATTTTTAAACTGTATTTAGTAGCATACATGTGGGCCAGCACAAATTTTCTCCCTCCACCTAAAAAAAAAGAAATGACCAAAATCATACAATTTTAAAAAACACAACAAAACTATTCTTCTGTTCCAGGATCAAAAAGGCTTTTACTAGATAGGCAATAGAGAAGCTCTGTTTTCTAACAATTATATTTTTCCAACCATGTGGATGAAGTAATAGGGAAGATGCTGTTTCAATTTCTCCATCTCCTTTGGAAGTGGTTCTTGAATAAGAAAAAAATAAATAAATAAAGGAGTAGTACAGATAATTTACTGACTGCAACTTTTTTCCTGAGGAATATCAGACATTCCTCTCCATTTCCTGAGTGATTTCACATAAATTTGAGAGTTAATAAAGAAACACAATAGAATGTGGGTTAGCCAGGTTCTTCTAGAAAGTTTTCTTATTCTAGTTGTACTACTTGAGACGTAGTTTAATAAAGTTTATTCCAAACTACAAAATTTTCAATCACCTATAGAAAATTCCTATTTTTAGCTAAATAATGATTTAGATGGTGAGAAATCGAATTCAAACTGCTTTTTCTAAGTTAATAATATAGAGAGAATAGTAAAAATAATCATTATAATCACTGATTATTTTTATAAGTATATGTGTATTTTATAAATATTGGAGGACTGTGGTTTATAGTCAGAAACGTGACTGAAGATGTGATTTTGGTTCATATGATTTGGTTCATGGAGGTGTTTATTTATCCATTGTCTATGGTCAAAGTCTGGCTCTAGCACATCAAAATGTACCATTTGAAATGTCCACATCCATTGCAGAACAGAATAGTAGGAGATTCAAACCTTACTTAGATTCGACATTATATCTATCATATTTCTTACTAAAAGTTGCTTTATAGGACATCCAAGTATGAATGACCTGTATAATGCATATCCCAGGAAGGAATAATCTCATAGGCAATGTTTATACAATTTATAGTAATATTTCAACCAATAGACCCCTCTGAGTATGTTGGTATAATTTGGCTGTTTAGCCAGCTTTTTTCTCTTCAATACTTTATTTGTTAGAACTTTAACTACTGTACTTATAAAAGTCATACCCTTTCTCCCCTCAAAACGTGCCCTTTTTATCTATTTTAGGATTCTTTACACAAGAGAGCAAGAAAATGTAAATTGCAAAATAGTATCTCTTCTCCTTAGAAGAATTAGGTCCTTGGCAAAAATAAATAAATAAAATAATAAAATTCTCAAATTTAAAACATTTTAATACCTGTTTGACAGTATTGGGAAATTTTCTTAACCTAAAACACACACACACACACACACACAAAAAAAAAAAAAAAAAAAAAAAAAAAAGAAATTCAAGTTGGAATAAGTGTAAAGAAAAGTTACAAACTCTGCTCTGTATCATTATAAGCAATATTAACTTTGTTATTGGATAAAGGATTTTGACAAATTAGGAGGAAATTTTAAATATTTTGTCCTTCTATTTTGGCATGTCTCTGAAAATAAGGTCATATTTTGAACAACAATCATCTTGGCCAACTATTACTCATAGAGGGAGTATTCGCAATGGGAAAATGTACAGGCTTGATTGAGATTCAGATTAGGGAAAGTGAAGAAATCCTTATACAATATTACATGACTTTGGCACCAAAATCTTATCCTTCCATCTAAACTTTTGAAATTTAGTGAGGTTTAAAAGTACAAACACCATAGCTTTTCAAGATCAATGTCATCTAGGGCGTTGTAGCTCTAGACTAAATTACTTAAGTTTGGAAAGACATAATGCAGGGGGGAAGCAGATAGGGCTAGTTCAAACTCTATGCATAGAGTTGGGTTTCTAAATGGTGGTGGAGACTGGAAGATGAGAGGAGTTAAATTAGTCATTTGAGTCACTTTGGTGGAGAAGGAAGGAATTCAGAGTGGAGGAACCAGATTAAGGTTGAGAATATTTACACAAATTGAGCCCATTGTAAAAAGTTGGACTTTATAAAGATATCTCCTTTTGATCTAGAAAATGTGATATTTTACATGTGTATTTAAGTTTGTCTCCATGTGTTTTACTTAGTTTAGGCTGCTATTACAAAATACCATGGACTGGGTGGCTTATAAAAAGCAAAAATTTATTTCTCACAGTTCTCAGGGCTAGATGTCAGAAATCAGGGTGTCAGTATGGTTAAGTTCTGGTAAAGACCCTCTTCCAGATTACAGACTGCTATCTTGTTATATCTTCACAGGACAGAAAAAGGGTAAGAGGCTCAATGAGTTCTCTTTGAGAAGGGCACTAATATCATTCTTTGAGAAGGGCTCCACCCTCATGACCTAATTACCTCCCAAAGGCCTCACGCTCTCCTACTGTAACACTGAGCGTCAAGGTTTCAACATATGAATTTTGAAGGACATGAACATTCATACCATAACACCCTGTTTTAGTCCCACAGTAGAGTAAAGAGTATCATATATGCTAGTATTGTCTTGTGTTCTAGTCTTTATTAAATTTAAATAATTGAGGTAAGTAACCTGACCCATATCTTCTTCTGATGGCATCTGTGGAAAGGGAGCATCTCCTTTCAGGTGACATATCTAGAAGTTCTAGGTGGTGATTAGAGCAAAATGAGTAGAGATCCTTAGGATTCCTGACAGAAATGATTATTTAGTAGTCATTACATTTGATATTCTTGTATGTCACCGGGGTGTGTATGAAAAGAATAAAGTATGTGCTCAGCTCTAGGTTGAAAGCAAGTTTCTTATATGGTGTTTAAAATCCTATACTTTAAGTAAAATTACTCCCATTTTATATCTAAGCAAGTGAGTTTCACCAACTTAAGAAACTAAGATACAACTGTAAAAGTTGCTGTCAGAACTCAAAACCTCTTTGAATATTAACTTTGTTCTCAAAGCTATATTTCCATAACTGTAATAATGGCCATTTGTCTTTAGAGGCTGAATTCACTTTACATATTTTGTTTAGTTTGCTAATTTTGTTAAAATAAAAGTAAAACCATGTTATTAAACATAATATTTTAAAATTTAAGAAAACAGAATGTGGTAACACAGAAACTGGTGGATATTACACTTCTATACGTGGGGATAAAATTTCAGTCATTGTGGTGGATGCAGGGATCTGCTAACCAGATCATCTGTAAAAAAGGACCTGCTGCCCCAGCTGTGGGGAGTGCTGTCAGGCTTTGGCTATGATCACCTTGAAGAATTGTCTCAGCTTCACAGAGCTACCTTGCCTATATCCATGCCCTTCCGGGGAAGCTCACTTCTGGTGACCAATTCAGGTGTGGATTTGGAGGCCCAGTTACTTTGGCTTGACCTGGGACAACTCTGAAGGCCACTTTAGTTTCTGTTCTTCTCATGGAGTTGACAGAGGCTTTCAGACCACTTTACAAACTAACTTCTCTTTCCTCTCACTCCTGCTTCTTTTTCTTTCATACCAAAGGTGTTGATCATAACGGCCTCCTTCAAAAAAATCCTGAACACTAAATTTGGCCTCCAGACTGTTTCCAAACAGTGACAGTTTCTGATTGGATTATCTCCAGAAAGCAGGTGAAAAGATGTTGTTTCGGAGCTGGATCAGCAGGCCCTTGGCTGGCAATGAGGCCCTCACTATGGTGGTAGGTCAAACACAGTTACCCTTGGCATAAGGTATTTCTACAATTGTTCAAATTTTAATGGTTAATTAAGATTATATAATGGTGGAAAAATAGCTATCTCACTAGATAATTCACATATTTGAAAAATGTGGAGAAAATAGAAATTATAAGAACAATGGAACTTGTTGGCTGTTGCCAATATTGCTAAACTAAACTGAAGATCTGGAAAAAATAATGAAATTTTGAGATGAGTCAGAGGTGGCTGACATTCAGAATGTAATATATTTCCCTTGCTTGAAAACAACTGGAATCCCTACATATGCATCTATGTACGAATCTCTCCAAATCTGTCTCCACCTTCTCTCTTGGTTACTAGATCTATACTTAGGGTTAAATTGTACCAAAACTCAGCTGGAGATATTCAGGGCCTGAGAAGAAAGGAAAGGGAATATACCACTATGAAGCTGCTTGACATTAAAATATGCCCCAGCAGTAGTTAAGGGAGAATATCTGGGGGACTGCCTTCTAAAAGGATTTGAAAAAGAGAGACCACAACATGAATTTGGAAAGGGCATGTTTACCAATTTAGATTGATTCTTTTGAGATTCAGGATTCATCACCTAAAAACAACCCAATCCCAGAAAAAAAGTAAAGTCATTGTTAGTAGGTCTGATAAATATCTACAAATGATGATTTACGCTCAATGATGGCATATTGCTTCCAATGTCATGTTAGTTGATAAAGGAAGGGATTAAAAGACTCGGAGGAGTTATTATGCAAGAGGTATACACTATAAGGCTGGAACCGTCAGATGTTCTATGTGAAGGCCTAGTGGTACATCATATAATGAAATCACATAAAATACACTGGTGAGAAGAAGCACTACTCCTAGAATTTCATCATTCCTAAGGCGAATTCCTTCAGTAGGTCGATGCTGATAGTAGGAGAGACTCTTACAGACCTAGCCTTGTAGTTTACAATGGGGATAATATGCTCATAAAATATGAAAGGCAAGGTGGGTAACACTTAACTGTCAGAGGTTAGAAGATAGACAGAAGCAAAGTTAGTGTGGCAGCCAGGGTAGGCTGACCTACAAGTATTTATGAAGATACATTTATGAGGATGCTTGATAGAATACAGGATCCCTATGGCTAAATTAGATTGACAGCCAATAAGCACCCTACTCAACATATATTAATAAATAGATCACGATTGGATGATCAGGAGGCCAATGGCTGTTGCCTCAATAAAATAGGATCTCCTGCCTTATGTCCACGTCTTAGCCAATTTTTGAACTTGGAACTTATTGATTTCATCAGAGGCCAGGTCCCCAAAAGGGAGGACCCTATAACACCCTGACATTTGTACATGGTCATAATACCTGCAGTCCTTTGCCAAAACATGGTCATTTACTCAGATGACTGAACACTGGGGAAAGAGAGATATCCAAACAGTTGAACTGTTGAACACAGAGCTGAGGATGATACATAGTTACACAGTTGACAAGGGTACATGGAAATGAAGAGCTTCATTGTGTTCCCTCCGTTAGTTTAGGAGGCCAAGCAATAAATGGAGTCCTGGCTAAGATCCAGATCACAGTGAGTTTTATGTGTCCATAGACCCAGTCAGTAATTGTCACTGTAGCGCCAGAATTTATAATCAAAATATGCATACTTGGTAGTTAGTATGAGCCCCATATTAATTTATGACTGTGAGTAAAGAGAACTTGAAGTTGAAAGTACTTCTGACACATACACACATAACCAAGTTAGTAAATCAAAAACAATATTATATCCACTATCACATCAAGAAACTGTAGTCTTATGAAAACTACAAAGGTATATATGGAGTACCAGTTTGTTGGAAATACCTTACAATAATAAGACACTGTCTTCTAAGACATAGTATCTACCTAAATCAAAGATATTGATGTGGTTGTTTTCTCATAAGTAAAATATACAGGTTTGGGAGTTAAGCATTGGAAATAGGAGTAGCCTATTGCCATCATTCCAGTGCCTTATCTGTAAACTATTTTCCCCTGTCTCCACAATTCTATGTTCTACATGGTTAAAGTTCCTAGTTCCCTGTGGGGGAACACTTCTACCAGGGAACACAAAAATGTCCCATTGAATTTTATGCCTTGGCTATTGCCTGGGAGCTTTGGGTTTCTCCTGCTGAGGGATCAAATGTAAGTTAAGGAATAACCATCTTGGCAGTGGTAATTGACTTTGATCATCATAAGAATGTTACAGCACTGTTACACAATGAGGCAGGCAGGAATATGTTTGGCAAACAGATCATCCATGCCACTAAAACCAGTAGAACTATTATCTGAGGATGAAAGGACTCTAGAATGAATAATGGAGAAGAGAGATAATAAGTATTAGTTGTACCATTGCTGTAGGAAGGGAGGCTATAATTTGTCCCATTTATCTTTCCATTCTAGGTTTTCCCCAGACTGAAAGGCCCACATGAACTACAGGAAAAGCTGTCCACTAAACATCTGTGAAAAAATGAATCTGATTGTGATACAAAGGATGAACTATGGTAGATCCAAATGCATCCCTCAAACACATCCCAGGTAAGCACTTATGGTGCCATCTGTTGGGAGGGCTCTCAGTAGACAGACTTCATCTCTGAGTTCCTCAGGGATTTCCACAACTGCATAGATTTGTCTTGCCTAAGGTCATGCCCTTCTTGGGGCAGCCTATATCTAATGCCTGCTTCAGGTAAGGGTTATTCAAAAATCTGATTATTTGCGCTCAGTGTAAGACCATTCTGTGGGATCCCTTACTTCCAGAGCTCTCCATGAATTTGGCTGAAGCCGTCAGGCCTATTCTGTAGTGCAACCTTATCTCTCTTTCCAACCATGCTTCCTCCCTTTCTTTCCATAGGTTTTGATGTCATGGCTATTGCTCAATATTCATTCTGAACATTGCATTTTGTTTCCGGGTCTGCTTCCTGGAAAGCCCAACCTGTGACTGTCATTTAAAAAATGTTCTGTTTTTTATTTTCCAGTTGCATTTTTTTTAATTTACAAAAAAAATCTAAAATCAAATTAACATCCCAGATTAGGTGAATATTTGTGTTGTTTGAATAGATATTTTCAGATGCCTACTCTGTGCCAGAAAAAAGTGAACTCTGCAGAGTTTTCCTTAGCTTAGCCTAGAGTCTAGTGGAATAGAAATAAACTAAACAATAATCACAGAAATAATTATAATTATGGTAAAAGTGAAAGAGGAAAAACTGTAGAGTATCTCTCTCTTAATTCAAAATGAGTTAAGGTTAGATTCTTAAAATAGTAACATTATTAAAAAGAATAATTACTGGAAGGAAAAAAAATTAATCGAGGGACAGAGTCGACAAACACGGAACATAGAAAAAGTCTGATAAAAACAACAACAGTAATTACAGCCACAACCAACAAAAATTTATGATATCACCAAAGGAGAAGACAGTTTTTAAAAGCTGTCTTCCATCTGTTCCTACCATAAAGTAGAGCTTAGCACAAGAGAAATAAAAAAGATTCCAATTCAGTTCACTTGTGAAAACTTCCAAGCAATGTTGATTTGTCATGCTGCAAACATAAAAGTAAACATTCTTTTTAACTTTTTTTGTTTCTCACTCCATTCTTATTGATTTCTCCTGAGAGCATTTTTCTTGCACAGTCTGAGGCTTGTTTTTGTGGTTTTATGTTCAATCCCTGGTTACCCACATGAAGGCAATGCCTTTTTATGCCAGTGAAAATATCAGCCACATCATTTGTGGGGCTTTGCATGGACTACATTTGGAAAGTGAGAGGAAAATGTGCCAGAGAAGATAAAACGCAAATAAAGCAAATCTGCGGTAACAAAACATTTGCATAAAAGATCCCCTCATTTTATCTGTCACATAAAAAGTGGCTCTGTATGAACAAATGATATAAAAGTGAAAAAAAATGATGTAACAGTGAAAAAAGAAAAAGAACAATGTTTTCATCAAATTCAGTTATTTTTCCATTTAATTTAAAAGGATATTAATTTTTGGTAGAATGTCAGGATTCTCCATGACCACTCAACTGAGTTGAAAAAAAGGTAAATAGTAAATGGACAACAAAACTCTGTTCAATTTATATTAAATATAATAAAGCATTTTATGCTATTCTTATATTAAATGAAACAAGAATATTTTAAAATTTTTAAATATTTGGAGAAATTTTAATACACTAAAATAAGGCTTTTGTACTTTGAGTTATTCAGTATCAACATTTCTCACAAATCACAGTTTTACTTGTTGAATATCTCTTGGGTACCATTTAAAAATACTGATGCCAAAAATATGAGTGTTTCCACTGGAAAGGAAATTCGAGCACTCAATGAATTGTAGGGAACACTTTGAATTTTGGATTGACACTCTTGACAATTTCATGACTCCTGTTTTTTTCCATTGTTTCTGGCAATGTAATTATCTTACTATTATATTTAGTCCAAGTCTCCTGTCAAAACTAGTCCTATAAAATGTCTACTGGCAAGTCTGAGTCTATTTGCTTTCTGTCCAGCCCAATTTGCTTCCCCCCTCCGCACCACAGCAATTGCTTTAAATGATCTAGCCAACTGTAATAAACTGTTCTTTTTCTTTGCAGGCTGCTACAAGCTATTCTTATTTACAGTACCCATTCTTGAAAACTACTCAGTGGTTTTGGGATCCTGCTTTGGTTTCAACAAAACTCTATGTTTCTGTTTCTCATTATTGTATTTTCATGTCTAGATTACTCAAGGGTTCAAACTGAATTATTACTTCAGTTTCAAAGACCAATTTCTTTTCTTTTCTTTTTTTTTTTATTAAATTGTGATGTTGGGGCAAAGAAAGGCTTTTATAAAAAATGATTTGGGAGGAATGAGAAAGATAAATTTTTATTTTATACATTTTAAAATAAAGTATATATATTGACCATTATAATATTAGCATTATAAAAGTAATACATTATATTATTAGTGTCACAAATATGAACATATTATGATTAGTACAATAATGTACATTTATAAAATTTAAGGTAGAGACTCCAGACAAGAAATGCTTATTAGCTTTGTTTGTAGAATTTATAAAGAACTGAACCATTTATAGAAATAATTGAGGCCGGGCATGGTGGCTCACACCTGTAATCCCAGCAGTTTGAGAGGCCAAGGCAGGCGGATCACGAGGTTAGGAGTTTGAGACCAGCCTGGCAAACATAGTGAAACCCCGTCTCTACTAAAAATACAAAAAATTAGCCGGGCATGCTGGTGGGAGCCTGTAATCCCAGCTACTCGGGAGGCTGAGACAGCGGAATCGCTTGACCCCAGGAGGCAGAAGTTGCAGTGAGCTGAGATGGTGCCACTGCACTTCAGCCTGGGTGACAGGGCGAGACTTTGTCTCAAAAAAAAAATTAATTAATTAAATAAATAAAAAATAAGAAATGGTTCATTCAGCAGGATGTTTAGGTTATTTATTATTATTATTATTATTATTATTATTTATCATTACTATTTTAGAGACAGGCCCTCACTATGTTGCTCAGGCTGTACTCAAACTCCTGGACTTAAGCCATCCTCCCTCTCAGCCTCCCAAGTAGCTGGGATTACAGGTTGCTGTGAGCTGAGATTGTGCCACTCTACTCAAGCCTGGGAGACAAAGCCAGACTCCGTTTCAAAAAAAAAGACAAAGCACTCAATAATTACCTTTTACTAGTTATCATCTCATAATTTTTGAGATAAACTTTTAAAAAGATAATGTGTTATTTTTAAAAATAAGTATCTGTTTATAAAAATCAATTATAAATAGTCAATTTATTTCCTGAAATACCTGGAAGAAGAATTTATACTCTTATAAATTAGAAATTTCCTCAACATAGTGTAATGGAATCTTATTTAGAAAGTAAAATCAAGTAAGCGAGTTTAACATCAGTTTTGTTGTGAATACAATTATTTGGAAGGAGCATAAATAATAGTTAAGAATAAAAATAAATTAGATGTATTTCACGAGGGCCGGTAATTCATGAAATAATATTATACAAACTATAATTCTAATAGCAGTAGCCTCATCAGTAATATTATAATATGAAGAATATTAATCAGGAAATTGTATAAAATTTAAATAGAAATTAAACCAAAATTAAAGGAAGAAACATCCTATAAAAATCTTTGGAAAGAACATGATTTTCAATACTGGATAGTTTTCTAGCTTCTCTGCTTTTTCTCTTTTCTTACAGCAGAATACTGTCAAATCTAAAGAAATAGTACCTAAAATAGCAAAGCAGATCCATGTTTCATATATTATATCACATCCAAAATCACACAGCACAGTTTTACAAGCAGAGCTAGGTTTTATTAGGTGGTAAAAATCTCATCTGTAGTGTTTAAAGCCACCTACCACATTTGGTAGTTGGCAGTTCTGATATTCTGCAGCAAAAAGCAATCAATATGTATGAAACAGTTACAAGAAACATCAAATATTTACTGAATATTCACCAAAGCTGAAAATAATTATCCCTTCTCTCAAGGCCACAACCTATACTAATATTCATAGCATTCCGTTATAATTTGTCCTACTGTGGTTTGTTTGTTATCTTTGCACATTGTATTAGTCCGCTTTCACACTGCTATGAAGAAATACCTGAGACTTGGTAATTTATAAAGAAAAGAGGTTTAATTGACTCACAGTTCTGCATGGCTGGGAGGGCCCCAGGAAACTTACAATCATGCTGGAAGTTGAAAGGGAAGAAAGGCATCTTCTTCACAGGGCAGCTGAAAGGAGAAGTGCTGAGCAAAAGGGGAAAAACCCTTATAAAAATCATAATATCTCATGAGAAGTCACTCACCTTCATAAGAACAGCATAGGCCAGGCGCGGTGACTCACGCCTGTAATCCCAGCACTTTCGGAGGCCGAGGCAGGTGAATCACGAGGGCAGAGTTTGAGACCAGTCTGGCAAACATAGTGAAACCCCGTCTCTACTAAAAACATAGACACAAAAATGCTGGGCATGGTGGCAGGTGCCTGTAATTCCAGCTACTTGGGAGGCTTAGGCAGGAGAGTGGCGTGAACCCAGGAGGCAGAGGTTGCAGTGAGAAGAGACTGTGCCACTGCACTCCAGCCTGGACAGGCAACGGTGCAAGACTCCTTCTCAAGAAAAAAAAAAAAAAAAAAAGAAAGAAAGAAAGAGAAAGAAAAGCATAGGGGTAACCACTCTCATGATTCAATTAGTACCCACCAGCCCCTCCCATGACACATGGGGATTATGGGAACTATAATTCAAGATGATATTTGGGTGGTACACAGCCAAACCATATCACACATAAACATATTTTATATTCCTGTCTAAATTGAGACAAGAGATTACCTTGTACTACTTTATACTTCTCTTAGCTACTATTTCTCTATTCACTGTACATACATATTTGTTTCACTAATTCATCCTTATTTAGTTTCCGCAAGGAAGCTCAAACAAGATGAGATTTTTCTAATAAATAGTTTGTAAAACAGTGGAAAGAAGTTAGATTGAAAGATTTAAGATCAAGAAGCACTTCCTGGCCAGGCATACTGGCTCCCACCTGTAATCCTAACACTCTGGGAGGCCGAGGCAGGAGAATTGCTTGAGCCCAGGGGCTCGAGACCAGATAGGGCAACCTAACAAGACCCTGTCTCTATAAAATAATAAAATAATAAATAAATAATAAAAACAATAAATATTCAGTAACAATATTCAGGAAGGAAGAAGAAGAAAAAAACAAAAGAAAAATCAGAAGAACATCTAAGACATGGAGTTTTAAAGAGGACTAATACAGAATGACAGGCCTGTTATTGTTTGCTGTAAGTACTTCAGTTGTTTGGTTAAAAAAGTAAATAAATTCAGTAAGCAAAATCATTTTTATAAAATGCAACATCAACCTTTGTGCCTAGTTCAAAACTTTTAGTTTTTCTTGGAATCTTTCCTGTTGCTAGCATGCCTCATTTCTATATTTGAGGGTTTGATGCATAGCATGGGACTTTTAAATAAAAATGGTTTTAATCCTCTCTTCTTTAGAGAATAGAGTGAAAGGTATTTTTAGTAAAATACACAAATGAAAGAGAGTAGAAATAACTAAGTGTAGGAGATCATGGAGTCCAAAGACATTCAAAGTTTCTGTTTTCAGCTTATTTCTTTCTTTCTATATATATTATAATGGCTAATGTTGATTGAGTACTTAGTGCTAGGCAGTGTTACATTCATATGACATTTATCACCCCACTTAATCTTCTCAGAACTCTGTAATTTAGATGTTGTTATTACGCTTATTTTATAAATGAAGGAAGAATTGCAGAAATATTCAGCATCTTGCCTCTGGTCCAAGGTGGAGCCAGAACACATGATTTCATGCTAACTAAATCACTGCAAATTCTCTCTAATTATTGTTTGAAATATGAAAATCAATGCAATTAGCTGAGCTCATATTGATTACACCTAAAGTGTATGCTAAGTGCCAATGATATATTTTTGGGAGATTTCAGATTAAGAACATGCCAAGAACTCAGGGTACCAATACATTATGTCCTCATTCCCTTCTCCGAAAGTGAAAGTCAGGAATGGAGGGCACATACACCAGCTGATTTCTACTGTGCCAGAGTTTAGGGAGAGCAAAAAATACTGTCTCTGAAAATAATGTTACAAATGGGAACTCATGAATTCTCAAATTATTAGAATTAATATAAAGATTTTAAAAAGCATATCTCTACAAGTAGGCCAAAGACAGGATGATAATGGAATGTCATAGCAGATTGAGTAATATCCTCATGAATCACAGTTATTACCACAGCTTAAGTGTAATTAAAAATCAGCCTTTCCACCCGACACAAGGGCCTTATCTACAGAACAAAGCAAGTAATATATTTATTTGTCTTGGGCATTCTGTTGAAATTCCTGCAATTGCAACATTTGTGGACTTTCCATGTAACACTTGAGGGATTCCAAAAAATTGTTGTTATACATAGTACTAAAATTTGTGAGTATAAAAGGTGTTCCTATAGAAGTTTTGGAACTCTGTAAAGAAAAAAGAAGTTGGAGAGGAGGAAGGAAGGATTTTCTGAGTTGAAAATAAATCATTGTAATGATGATAAAATTATTCCCATTCTGGCCGGGCACGGTGGCTCAAGCCTGTAATCCCAGCACTTTGGGAGACCGAGTCGGGCGGATCACGAGGTCGGGAAATCGAGACCATCCTGGCTAACACGGTGAAACCCCGTCTCTACTAAAAATACAAAAAATTAACCGGGCATGGTGGCGGGCGCCTGTAGTCCCAGCTACTCGGGAGGCTGAGGCAGGAGAATGGCGTGAACCCGGGAGGCGGAGCTTGGAGTGAGCCGAGATCGCGCCACTGCACTCCAGCCTGGGCGACAGAGCAAAACTGTCTCAAAAAAAAAAAAAAAAAAAAAAAAAAATTATTCCCATTCTTCATAACCCTTGGCTACCATAATGATTATTGTTCACCACCTGTTGCCATTGGGAGAATAAAAGACAAGTTTTCATACAATCATAAAGATGAGTGTTTGACAAAGAACCTACTCATTTATGCTTATTTGCTTTCTTTTCTTTTAATATGAAAAGAATAATTCTTGTTATTTTTATACATAATTGTTAATAACTTCTGAGGATTATAAGTGACAATTTTAATAAATTTTAGTAGGTGCTTACTCTAACATTCACCATTACCAGGTCTTTGAAATGAAGTTATGGGATTTATATCTACTTCTTTTTGGCTGAGTCTTGAAGTTATAAAAGGATATAGATTTATTTTTGTGCTGGTTTGAACATTGCCAACCTACGAATTATCTACTCTGTGGCTATAATTAGTCAATGATGTAAATTCAACTCGATAATTCTTATTTTTATTAGAATCCGTTAGATTTATATTTTACAAAATGCAATTAAGATATAGCACGAAGTTATTGTGATTAATGAATAAATCCGTAAAATAGACAGAAAAAAGAGGATGGTACTTAAATGTTACTGGTTTGACAGTTTATTTTCAAAATGTATATGAAAAATATAGTCTATGTTTATGAATTAGAATGCATTTATTTGTGATGTAAAACATTGTAGCAAGGTTATGATAAACCTCTGAATAAATTGTGTTATGCTTTAAAATACTAGCATAAATATTAATAGCATAAATACATTATTTTTCTAGAATATTGAACTATTATAATTTATATGTTAAACATTAGTTAGGAATATGGAAGCATTATTTAAATGCCCTTATTTTAAAAAGATATTAACTCTTGAAAGAGCTTGGTACAATGGCTAATACTTTAAAATATATTACTAAATGCCTCCTTTAAATGTATTCTTGTTTGTTTTTAAAAGAGTTAATAATAGATACATGTGGTCAGGCAGCTTATCTAACTCAATTTGATAATTTTAAACTTGTTCAATTATGCTTACAATTTTCTTATTAAATATATATTAGTCATGATGTGATATAAAAATTAGATTTAAAAATATTAAGAAAAATTAAAGCTACATTTACTTGTGTTACTTGTAAAAGATTTTATGTAACTGAAAGCAATGTCTTTTTTAAAAGATGAATTTCCCATAGTTATGCATAATTTTATTTTAGGGCCTTATTTCTCTGTTATCATCTCTTTTATGGTACAAACATACATTTATTTCATGATGAAATAGGAACCATTCATCTAAATGGAATAAATTTCAATATGTTGCTATAAATATAAGAAAAAAATATAAGGGGTGGCAAAAAGATCCCAAAGCAAAGCCTTATCAGCTAAAGGAACTGAATGAACAGTCGTATAGTCAGTCAGTGAGGCCCAGGAAAATATGTGCCTCAAATGTGAAAACTGAACATGAGCTATTTCAGCCTTCCCTAAAGCAGTGTGAGAAGAAAAACTGTTCGATGAACTGTTACAGGGGTTTTTGTTTACTTCTTTCTTTCTTGAAATATCGACTAAGGGAACTAAAGATAAAATTTAAAAATCATTTGAAATATTTCAGAACATTATATTTCATTCTTAGTGGTATCTGCAATTGTCGTTAAAAATCATAAAAGAAAAAAAAGCAAACCAAACCAATCATAAAACAAAGAAACATAGATATTAACAATGATATTAACCAATATATTGATCACTAGTATTTTTGTGAATATCTGTGACAAATATCTTTGTATTACTATATCTATATATTACTATGTAGTATTTTTGTGAGTATCTTTGTCACGGATATTCACAAAAATACTAAAGATCAAAACAAAAGAAAAACAAAGCAGCCACAGCATTAGAGGATACTCTGCTTTCTTTTTGGAGGAAAGAACCTTGTTCTTGGAAGCAAAACAAATTTGATTTCTCCATAATCACACAATAATGACCTTTCTGGAAACAAAAAATCAAAGTTCAGTTAAAAAGGGAAATACTACTGCCAAGAAATAATTGTGGTTAAATCTACAATTGTATATTATCCAGTACAGTTCTATTTTTCATATTTTCTAATCTGATTTTTGTAACTCCTTGTGTTGATACACTGAAATCTTGAAACAACATAACTATTTACCACATTATATATAGCTTCTGGCAAAGATCCATTGCCACAGCACTGACTTTTATTTCCTTTTGCCATGGTAACTTCTCACTGTCTCCCTCTGCTCAGAATGAAGGTGAATAACTTTGATCATTGACTTCCAAATGCAGTCGGAGCGACGGCAGCAGGTAGACCTGAACAAGCTTCTTTAGGACTGTATGTTGAATTGTGTTCAGCCAAGTTTTGGACAGTTGAGAATATATATCCTGCCACATCTCACTGCTCAACCAATTTCTCTTCTTTGGCTGCCACTGCTTATAACTTCCTTTGCCAAAGAGTTTCAGAATTGCTCAGTCTCTATGGATAAGAAAAGCACCAACAGTACGTGATAATGGTGATAATGAGCTAAGTCTTTTATATCTAGCTTTGAATTTAACCACCAGGGCCCTTTGAAGAAGATGTAGTGAGCTACATTTTACAAAAGATATGAAATATCATTCTCAAATTGTTATAACCATAAGGTGATTCAGCTGGAGTTTGAAGTTAAATTGGCCCAACACTAAAGCCCAAAACCATGTCACTATACACATTGTTTGTCAGCAGGTGCCATTGCGTATTTCTCTGCTACATAGTGACTATCTCAATCAGGGGTCAGCAAACATTTTTCTATAAAAGTCTTGATAGTAAGGATTTTAGGCTTTGCAGTCTACCTCTAATTCTGTCATACAACATTCTTATTTTGTTGTTTTATAGAAGCTTTTAATGATGTAAAAATATTCTTAGTTTGGGATCATATAAAAATAGATTATGGGCAAAATTTGCCCAACAAACGGTAGTTTGTCAAACCCTTATCTAGAGGAAGTACACATGTAATGGATCTCTTAGATCTGGCACTCTGCCTACTACCTGCTTGAAAAATGTGACGCTTCCAGAAACTGTGCTTCCCATTCTTCATTTTCAACTGAGGCTCTGGGGAATGGAAAGCACTGTTTCTGAAACATATATACTCTTCTAGTAATCCACAAAAAATTTTTAAAGTGACTCCATTCAATCTGGGTACTCCTTCCTCCTTCTCTTCTATGTGAATTTATGTACTCTTTCCTTCCTCTTGAATTTGTGTTCCTACCAAATAAATTATTTGAGATATGATAAGAATTTGTTTGATCAAATGTATTTTTAATTAAATTATTGTCTTTTTATTATTATGAATATATAATAGTTGTACATATATGGGTACCTGTGATATTTTGACACAAATAATGTGTAATGATCAAATCAGGGTGACTGGGATATCCATCACCTCAAGCATTGACCATTTCTTTGTGTTAGGAACATTCCAATCCCACTCTTTCATTTATTTTGAAATATACAATAAACAATTGTTAACTATAGTTGCCATATTGTGCTACTGAACACTAGATCTTACTCCTTTTATGTGACTGTAGCTTGTACCCATTTTCCAGCCTCTTTTAACCCTGCCTTTGCCTTCCCACTAACCTTCCCAGGCTCTGGTAACCATCATTCTACCCTCTATCTCCATTAGTTCATTTTTTTTTTTTCAGCCTTTACATATAGGTGAAAATGTGTGATGTTTGTCTTTCTGTTCCTGGCTTATTTTAACACAATGACTCCAGTTCCATCCATGTTGCTGCAAATGACAGCTTTTATTCTTTTTTATGTCTGAGTAATAGTCCATTCTGTATATGTACATTTTCTTTATCCTTTCATCTGTTGATAGACACAGGTTGATTCCATATCTTAGCTATTGTGAATAGTGCTGCAGTAAATTCCAGAATGCAGATATCTCTTTGATATACTGATTTCTCTTTTTTTTTTTTTGGATATATACCCAACAGAGAAATTGTTGGATCATATGGTAGCTCAATTTTAGGTTTTTGAGGAAGCGCCACACTGTTCTCCATAATGGCTGTACTAATTTTCATTCCCACCAACAGTGTATGAAGTTTCCCATATTTCCATATTATTACCAGTGCCTGTTATTGCCTGTCTTTTTGATAAAAGTCATTTTAACTGGGGTGAGACAATATTTCATTATGGCTTTGATTTGTGTTTCTGTGATGATTAGTCATGTTGACATCTTTTCATATATCTTTTGGCCATTTGTATGTCTTCTTTTGAGACATGTCTATTCAGGTTATTTTGCCCATTTTTAATCCAATTATCTGTTCCCCCCCCCCCCCCCCCCCGTAGAGTTGTTTGAGCTTCTTATAAATTCTGGTTACTAATTACTTGCTACATGGATAGTTTGAAAATATTTTCTTCATTCTGTGGGTTGTGTATTCACTTTGTTGATTGTTTCCTTCATTGTGCAGAAGCTTGATTAGATGCATTTATATCCTAAAAGAATGCTATGGATTTTCTCCACTGAGCATACATACACACACACACACACACACACACACACACACACACACACACACCATAGTCTCAGCATATGTCACCAGCAGATAATAGATTTCTCCTTTCATTTTTCTGAAATTGCATTTAGCTATGCGAATCTATGGATGCCCTTGAAGATTCTACTATAATCTAAAGAGTGTTTTACATTTTTGTCCTAGGGAGTTCAGATATATTCTATCTAATTGCATCAATTCTTACTATAATGCCAAATTTTACATGCTATTCTTTTACTTAGTTATTTTGCTATTCTTTTACATTTTTGGTCAAAATATCAATTGCACATTTATGAATAATTTATATTGGGTTAAGCTGCTTAGTAAAATTCGTTCATGTTTCTTTTATGCTCTTTTCTCTTACACTTAGAAATTATTTGTTAGTAATTTTCTAATTTTAACAGTAATATTTGGCTATTGTAGAAAATACAAGAAAGCTAAAAAGAAAATAATACATATCACACAAAATATTATCAAACACAGATAATGATTGCAGGGGCCTTTGAAAACAGTATGCTGAGAAGAGGTAGGGCTCAAGGACAGAATCTCCAATTGAACTTTTAATGAACTCCCGTAGGCACCAAGAAGGCGGGCAGATAAGGAAGAGCATAGAGACAAGGAACTGAGTAGAAGGTTACATCTGGGTAAAGAAAGTTTGTTTTGCATTGTGTTCTTTCTGCTGACGTGGGGTTTATGGAGTATAAATGAAGTGAGGCGGAGGCTCTGAGTGCGGCCGCCATGTTCTCTGTTTGTCTTTGTCTTTTGTGTCTGTTCATTCTCCACCACCCCCGGCACGGACCCCAATAAGTGGCGCAGGGAGCAGGGTTCCCACGGTGAGTAGGGGAGAACAAGAAGGGGAACCCCCTAGGAGCGGGTAAAGCCAGGATATTGTTAAGGGGAACCTTCTTAAGCTTTCATTATGGGGAATTCCAGTTCCTTGGCCTCAGAATTTTTAAGATTATTACAAGGGCTTTTACTTTCAATTGGAGTTGATACCAAAGAGAGAACTTTACAGAAATTGTTTGCTCATGTGGAACAACATTGCTATTGGTTTCAATATCAAACTAAAGTGAAATTAAATAAACGAGATTGTCAACAGGTTGTTAAGACCCTTCGTCAAGCGCATCAGCGTGGCGATGTAATGTCGGCACCTTTGTGGGCCCTCTGTGCCTCTATTACTCAGGCTTTGGAGCTCTTAGAGACAGACCCTGAAAAAGAGGAAGGTGGAGATGAGGAATCTTTGAAGTCTCCAATAGCCATTTCCCCTCCTTTAGATAATCCTGTAACTGATGGGGAAGGTCCTTTGTATAATGATGTGTCTCAGGAAAGGGAATCAGAAATTCAAAAGGAGCTTCAGCCCGTTGTTCAATTGTTACAACAAATTTTACAATTGCAGTTATCTCCCCCTCACCCTTCTCCTCCACCCACTCCTGTTTTTACTTTTCCCGTGGCTCATCCACCCCCGTCAGCACCCAAGGTGGAGGAGGAGGATAGTTTTCCACCACCACCACCGCCGGTGGAAATGCTGCCTCATTCAGGCACGGTTTTTACTGTCCCTGCTTCTACTGCTAAAGCTGTAATTGAGGTATTGGATTCTCAAGAGGATGAGGATCCTCTACAATTGTTCCCCATTACTAGGCAACCTTTTGGCCCTAATGATCAATTTCCTCAAGGAGGTGTGAATGTGCAGTATAATGTCCTTTAAGTTCCTTAAAGAAATGAAGGCAGCTGTTGCTAATTATGGCCCTCGATCTCCTTTTGTCATGGGGCTTTTAGATTCTTTCTCCTCTGAGAATTTGTTTTTGCCTCTTGATTGGGAGACTTTGGGGAAGGCTGTTTTGGACCACTCTCAGTGGCTCCAGTTGGTGGCTGGAAGATGCCAAAGAACAGGCCCGCCGCAATGCCACTAGAAATCCTCCAGGACCAACAGAGGAGCAATTAACAGGTACTGGTCAGTTTGCTACTGTAGCGGCTCAATCTGGGCTCGATGACATAGCATTATCACAAGTTAAAGGACTTTTTTTAAAAGCTTGGTGTAAAGTAGAACCATTGGGAAAAACTGCTTTGTCTTCCGTTAAGATTTTGCAGGGTGCTAATGAACCTTATCCTGATTTTGTTGCTCGGCTCCAAGACGCTGTAATGAAGACTGTGGGTAATGGGGCAGCAGGCAAAATCCTGATAACCACATTAGCTTTCGAGAATGCTAATCAAGAATGTCAGAGGTTGTTGCGCCCTCTAAAGGCTGCTGGAAACTTACAAATAGAAGATTTTATTAGAGCCTGTGCCGGAGTGGGAGGGGCTGCCTATAACGCACAATTGTTTGCTGGAGCTCTATCTAAGGCACTCATGGGAAAAAAGGGGGTTTGCTTTCAATGTGGAAAGACTGGTCATTTTAAAAAGGAGTGTCGTAAGTTATCTAATAAGAATGACTCCCCCAAAATAGGATCTAAAAGGCTTCCCACTGAGCCCTGTCGTCGTTGCAGCAAAGGGCGACACTGGACTTGGGGACCCAGCAACAATACAAGCCCTCTTCATTTGCAATTTCCAATCAGCTCGGGGGTCCAGCATCAGCAGGCCAATCAGTCAGTGTTAACCCCCAATTTTCACTAACTCAACTTTTCTCTGCTACTTCTGGTAGCACCACTGCTGATGTGTCAATTTTGCAGGCCGTCAAACTCACCCCAGAAATAGGAGTTGTTAAATTGCCTACAGGTGTATTTGGGCCATTACCTCCACATACTGTTGGATTGCTTATAGGATGTAGTAGTAGTATTCTAAAGGGTTTACAAGTTCATTTGGGTGTTATAGATTCTGATAATAAAGGGGAAATTCAAATTATGGCACAGGCTCATAAACCCATATCCCTTAAAAAGGGGCAACGGATTGCACAACTCCTTTTACTACCCTATTTTCAGTTTCCTTCACGGAGGCAAGAAAGAACCGGAGGTTTTGGAAGCACGGGTAAACATATTTTTTGGGAAACTTTAGTAACTCAACAAAAACCCTTGTTTCCTCTTGAAGTAGAGGGACAAATTTTTCAGGGCTTGGTTGATACAGGAGCTGACGTTTCCATTATTGCCTCCGACCAATGGCCTTACAATGGCCTAAACAGCCTGTTGCTGTGTCTCTTACTGGATTAGGTTCTGCCTCAGAGGTGTATCAAAGTTCTCAATCCTTGAGTTGTCGAGGGCCGGATGGTCAAACGGCCCAAGTCCAATTTTATATTGTTCCTATTGCCCTAAATTTATGGGGGCGAGATTTATTGCAACAATTTGGAGCTTTTGTTTCTATTCCTCATGTTTCTAATTCTGCCAAGAATATGATGTTCCGCATGGGCTACAATCCCCTTGAAAAGTCTTTAAACATGTAGCCACTGTTCAGCAGCCTCAAGCCCTTCCCTTAAAGTGGAAAACTAATATTCCTGTATGGGTTGAACAGTGGCCTTTAACACGTGAGAAGCTTGAGGCCTTGGAAAATTTAGTTCAGGAACAATTATCCTTAGGTCATATAGAACTAGTACTTCTCCATGGAACTCCCCTGTTTTTGTGATAAAGAAAAAGAACGGTAAATGGAGATTTTTAACAGATCTTCGTGCTATTAATGCATGTATTCAACCCATGGGATCCTTACAATCTGGCCTTCCTAATCCTTCTATGATTCCTCAAGATTGGGTGCTCATGGTTATTGATTTAAAGGATTGTTTTTTTCTATTCCTTTGGACCAAAAGGATTGTGAGCGTTTTGCCTTCTCTGTCCCTGTTTTTAATAATTCTCAGCCACTTTCTCGATACCAATGGAAAGTTTTACCTCAAGGTATGTTAAACAGCCCTACCTTGTGTCAAGAATTTGTCCATCGGGCCTTGGATCCTGTTCGAAAATGTCATCCTTCTGTTCTTTTATATCATTATATGGATGACATTCTTCTTGCTGCACCCACCAGAGAAAAGCAGCAAGATGCTTTTGCATCATTACAAACTCAGCTTTCTTTCTACTCACTTAATATAGCCCCAGACAAAATTCAAGTGGATTTTCCTATTCAATGTTTAGGTTATACCTTGGGAGCACGAAATATTTGACCCCAAAAATTCAAATTTGACATGATCATTTAAAAACATTAAATGATTTTCAAAAGCTTTTAGGAGACATTAATTGGATGCGTCCTGTTTTAGGAATACCAACACATCTGTTACAACATCTTTTTTCTATTCTAGGAGGAGACAGTCATTTGGACAGCTCACGTCATTTAACTCCTTTGGCTTTACAGGAACTCCAGCTTGTAGAAGAGCAACTTCAAAAGGCCCATTTACATTATATCCTTCCCGACGTTCCCCTTTCCCTTTGTTTATTTCATACTTTACATTCTCCTACAGGAATGATTCATCAAACCAATCGGCCGCTGGAATGGATCTTCTTGTCCAATAAAACATCTAAACGCTTGACTACTTATATTGACTGTTTAGCTGAACTGATCATCAAAGGACGGCATCGTTGTCGACAACTTTGGGGAGGAGATCCTTCCTGAATTATTTCTCAATTCACTCATAGTCAGATCACTTATCTTCTTGCAACTTCTGATTCTTGGCAAGTTGCTTGCGTTTCATTTGTTGGACAATTTTCTACCCAATATCCTAAGTCTCCGATCTTTTCATTTTTTAGGCAACATTCTGTGTTGCCTTTCTCACCAATTTCTGTATTTCCTGTTCAAGGTTCTACCTTTTTTACTGATGCTAGTAGCAATGGTAAGGCTGGATATTGGAGTGTTCATCAATCTTGAGTTACAGTTTATCCTTATCCCTCGGTGCAACAGGGAGAATTGTTTGCTATTCTCATGGTCTTACTTGATTTCCCTACTACTAGTTGTAATATTGTTAGTGATTCTCAATACGCTGTTTATGTTACTTCTTGTATTTCTCAGTCCACTTTACCTCTTTGTGCTACTTCTTCTCTTCAAAAACTCTTTTCTTTGTTATCCTCTACTTTGAGCCAACGTTGAGCTCCTTTCTTCATCACTCATCTTCGTTCTCATTCTCAACTTCCTGGACCATTAGTTCATGGTAATACTCAGATTGATTCACTTTTAATTGGCCACCTGCAGGCTGCAGAACAAGAACATGCTCTACATCACACTAATAGTTGTGGCCTTCAACGACAGTTTCATTTATCTCGTAAACAAGCTCGTTCTCTTATTCAAGCTTGTCTTTCCTGTGCTCCTTTGAGCATTCCATCCTTCCATCCTGGGGTTAATCCACAAGGTACTCAAGTTAATCAGATTTGGCAAATGGATGTCACACATGTCCTTTCTTTTGGACGATTAAAGTATGTTCATCATACCATTGATACCTTTTCTCATTTTCAATGGGCCACTCCATTGCCATCTGAGAAAGCTGATTCTGTTATTACACATCTCTTAGCTTGTTTCGCCATCATGGGCATTCCTCTTATACTTAAAACTGATAATGCCCCTGCCTATGTCTCTTGTAAATTACAAGTTTTCTTACAGCATACAATATTCAACATATCACTGGTATCCCGGGCAACAGTCAAGGTCAAACCATCATTGAGCGCGCAAATTTAACCTTAAAAACTCAACTGCAAAAACAAAAAGGGGGAAATGAGTCCCCCAGAAACCAGATTTTGAAGGTTCTTTTTACCTTAAATTTTTTGAATCAATGGAGACAATTGCAAGACTCCGCTGCCGTAACCCATCTTTCCTCACCTCCCTCGGTGATAGTCCCCGCTGACAATTTAAGGGTTTGGTATCCTAATGAAGAAGGTAAGTACGTTCAAGGGCAAGTTCTAAAACAGGGATGGGGCTATGCTCTTGTCCTTACAGGGAGCAGACCTGAGCGGTTTCCTACAAGGCGATTGAAACTCTGTTGAAAAGAAAACTGGATTCAGCATGCATTTCTTCCTTTGTTGGATGTGCCTCGGCGGGGGACTTATTTCCCTTAGTGAGGCTTTGTATGAATATTGGACTTATATTCCCTTTCCACCCTTGTATCAGGAAGTCACCTGGGGGGAGGCGGAAATTAAGGTTTTCACCAATGACACTACTTGGATGCCGTCCCCCTATATAGACAAGGACAACATAGAACGGGAAACGGGAATCATAAACAACACATACCAATTTGGAGTGGAAGGACTTCCAATATGCATGGGAAATAGTCCTCATTGTCTCCGAAAATCGCATGAAGCCTGGGCTGTTCGCTATAATCATAGTCATGTGGCTGCTAATACTGTTATTATTGTAACTAGAAGCTTTCAGTATAATCATACTGCATATAGTAATGAGACTATTCCTAGTTCTTTACCTTTTTGTCCTATCCCAGAGGTTTCCCCTAATATTGAGGTGCTGGAGTGGCAACAATGTCGGGGAACTAAACCCCAGATTTTATTAGAATACAATGGGATGCAAATAACTGGTTGGAGTGTGCACGGTGATTTTCAAACAAAATTTAGTCACATACCTTTGAAATGGCACTGGGTAAATAAAAGTATTGCCGCTAATGGTAATGAAACCTTGGTATGGCGTGAAGGAGGCCTGTCGCCACCTATACCTCATCTTAGACATTCTTTACAAGTACAGAGTCATCTTTGGAAGTTGTTAGCTGCAGGCGATGCCATTAGCACTTTTGTGGGGAATATGTCCCTTAATCTTTCTAACCCGAATAACTCCTTTCATATTCAGTTATATCGGAATACCTCCCGATATATTATTGCTTGTGTCCGTAAGCCCTACCTATTATTAGCAGGGAATTTGACATGGGATAATGATACGGGGATTGTTAATTGTACAGATACATGTACATTTTTGTCTTGCCTCAATCATTCCTGGTGGCACAACTTTACTGGGGATATTTATATCCTCAGGGCTCGTAAGGAAATTTGGCTACCTGTTAACCTTATGTGACTGTGGGGGGCATCACCTCTTGAGACTTATATTTGGACTTCTCTCCAGCGAACCCGCCGTGCCCTTGGACCTATAATTGCCTCGGTGATGAGCCTTGTCGTCATCGCCTCCACTGCGGCCATAGCAGGGCTCGCTCTTCATCAAAGCATACAAAATGCTGAATTTGTGCAGCAATGGCATGAACAATCTCACTGGTTATGGCTTCAACAATGAAACATTGATTCTCAACTTGCTGAAAGATTGGACAACATGGAGCAAGCATTGACATGGCTTGGAGATCAGCTCACTGTCCTCAGTACTCGGATAACATTACAATGTGATTGGAACTCCACTCAATTTTGTGTAACGCTTGTGCCTTTTAATATCTCTCAGAATTGGACTGAAATCCGGAAAATATTAGTAGGCCATAAAAATATTAGCTTGGACATCCAAGAGCTCACTCAGAACATTTCCGAAGCATTTCGACAACAATTACATGTGTTGTCCGGAACCGCAACCCTGCAGGAGCTGGGTCAACGCCTTGCTGCCTTTAACCCATGGACCCAGATGAAAACATGGATTTCTACAATCTCTGGAAGTATATTGCTTTGGGCACTCAGATTAGGTCTACTTCTCTTGGTGATTCGATGCTCCCTCCGTCGCCTCCAAAAACAAAAGAAAACACAGGAACAAATATGGGCTACCTTTTTAGGATTGAGGCAAAACAAAAAGGGAGAAATGCAGGGGCCTTTGAAAACAGTATGCTGAGAATAGGTAGGGCTCAAGGACAGTATCTCCAATTGAACTTTTAATGAACTCCCGTAGGCGCCAAGAAGGCAGGCAGATAAGGAAGAGCATAGAGACAAGGAACTGAGCAGAAGGTTACATCTGGGTAAAGAAAGTTTGTTTTGCATTGTGTTCTTTCTGCTGACGTGGGGTTTATGGAGTATAAATGAAGTGAGGCGGAGGCTCTGAGTGCGGCCGCCATGTTCTCTGTTTGTCTTTGTCTTTTGTGTCTGTTCATTCTCCACCACCCCCGGCACGGACCCCAATAAATGATTATGAAATATTTGATGCAATTTTGCCATTTTTATATGTATCTCTGTACATAAGTGTTTATACCCTATATACATTCACATATATATGTTCACATGACTGAGCTTATTAATGGGTTTATACATGTTTAATGGATAGGGTTTGATTATCTAATTGAGATTATATAGTAATAAGATTTTGTACTTTTTAAATTTCAAAAAGTATAAAATTTCCTATTGCATTAAGATATTTGAAAACCTCATTATTATCATCTATATAATAGTCTACAGTTAACCATGAGGCATTTCATTCCAGTTTCATAATTATTAAATCAATTTCTTAGTTTTTGACACCTTATCACACTTTCTCTACAATAAATGTTTCTGCAATAAATATTTATTACATAACATTAAACATGTTTTTATTTCTTTTCATTTTTAAAATTTGTAAAAAGCAATTGCTCAATAAAAAGGCATAAACATTTTTAAGCCTTTTTTAATGATATTCTTGATATCAGAAATCAAGCTGCTTTTAAGAGTTCAATGTTCAAGCTGCTTTTAAGAGTTGATACATTATTTACTCTAGAGTGCTTAAAATCTCAGGCTTTTTCCTCCAGAGAGGTAAAGAAGAAATGTTTGTTCCACACATCATTGTGAACCCGAATGCCACTTATAAAAGTTTCCGCTGTGTCACTTCAAGTTTTTCAGTTATTCAATATCCATTAGATTTATTTCTTTATAGAATCTCATACAATTGGATGACTGACAGTCACATGAAATCAATAGAGAATTTTAATATTAAACATTCACATTAGTTATCATAAATGATTTTTGTTACTGCTATAACTAAATCCTTCTTCATAGGTTTTTTTATTTTTCTAGTTTCCCTTTTTGACTTACATACTTTTTTCTTAACTTTTGAGACAGGGTCTGGCTCTGTCTCTGTGGCTGGAGTGCAGTGGTGCAATTTCAGCAACGTACATAGTTTTTTAAAAATAACTTCGCATTCTTTAAATGCAGAGATTTGAAAAACACATTTTGTATTTAAATACACGATTGATTTTTTTATTTTCACAAATGCAAGTTATTCATTAAATTACCCCACCATATTTGAAATAAAACAATTGCACATACTTGTGTATCTTATTATCCCCATAATGCATGGATTTTGTTGATATGTTCTGATATTTATACTTAATTTATTAATAATAAAGTATGATTTCGTTTTACATATATATGTGTATATTATATATATACACACACACACACACATGTATATATGTAAAGAGAGAGAGAGAGAGGGAGATTTTTTGAGGCAGAGTCTCGCTCTGTCACCCAGGCTGGAGTGCAGTGGCATAATCTCCACTCACTGCCGGGTTCAATGGATTCTCATGCCTCAGCCTCCCAAATAGCGGGCATTACAGGCAGGTGCCACAATGCCTGGCTTTTTTTTTTTATTATTTTTTTTTTATTTTTAGTAGAGACAGGGTTTCACTATCAGGCTGGTCTTGAACTTCCAACCTCAAGTGATCCGCCCACCTTGGCCTCCCAAATTGCTGTGATTGCAGGCATGAGCCACCGTGCCCAGCCAAGAAATATATTTTTAATAATTATTTTTATATTTACCATATTTTATAACTATGATTAGTGATCTGAAATATACATTATATTTATGATTTCATTTCTTATACACTTTTAAAAATCTCTGCCCACCCCACAGGTGTTTAGACCAGATGTTTTTGTGCAGATAAGGGAACCTGCATAGGGTCTTGCCTGGGCATGCCTGCAACAGACTGGAGGCCCTCCTGCACTGGAGGAATGGGATGGAGGCACCAGGAATCTGGAACTTAGGCAGGGAAGGAACCTGGTCTCTTCAGCTCATGTATGGTGGCCTGTTATTCCATTTGTGAGGGGGAAGCCTGCTGGCAAGACCCCTCTCTTTTCTAAAAGATCCCCTTTAGTTTAATAAATTCCACCCTCCTCACCCTTCAATGTTTCTTCATGCCTAATTCTTTCTAGTCATCAGACAAAAACCCAGATTTAGCTGAGCTAAGGAGCAAAAAGTCGTCCATCAATTTTATCTTTGAATTTTCAACCTACAGAAAAGTTGTAAGAATAGTACAACTATAAGTGAATTGCAGAACTCACTAATCGTTAACATTTTTTCACATGTGCATTCTCTCTCTGTGTGGGAGTGTCTTGAACTATTTGAAGGTAATATATTTCTTCTCCTTTAAATGCTTTGGCATATATTTCCTAAAAAGATTATCTGATGTAACCATAATTAAATCATCATACTCAGTTAATTTAACTATGTTAAATACTAATATATAATAGTCAATATTTAAATTTCTCTGATTGCTCCAATAATGTTACTTACAGCTGTTTGATGTTTTTCTTGTTTGTTGTTTAATCCAGGAATCAATCAAGAATTATGTATGCACTGGATTTAGTGATTAGAAGAGTTTACAAATTCTCATTTATTTTAATTTAATTATTTATTCTATCTTTTATGCCATTAATATTTTCATATATCCAGGCCAACTGTTTTAGAGAATATTCTTCAATTTGTCTTTGTCCATTGTATCTTCATAATTAGATACAGTTGAAGAGTTTTGGAGGAACTGTTACATAGGTGATCTATCTGTTCATTATATCTCATCATGGTTTATACTGATGTCAATTATGAAAATACTGAGTTTGACCACTTTGGTTAAGGCCAAATCACAAAATTTATCTATTATTGGACACTTTTTCCACTTTATTATAAATAAGTAATTTATAGTTTATTCATTTGAATTCCTAAGAATATCCCATTCCCCAGTAAACTTTCATATAATATTTTAGTCTCCATTTATATGTCTTCCCTTAATCATTTATTACCAGGGTGAATACATATAATTATTTTCTAATTATTGTATTTATTTTATGTTTCTTAGTTGCTATTTTCTGTAAATAAAAGCTTTTACCACAAGCTGATCAACACATTTTATTTTCATGATTTTTATTGCCAATTTTGACTCACAGACATTTTTATGCTTCTATAAATTATTGATTGTGTTATTTAAATTATCCCTGTATGAGCCACTGAGATACCCTTTAGCTGGATACTGGCATCTTTTGACAAGTTCACATAAGTGCATATTTACTTCTTCCATCCTTAGAATAAAGGATAGTTCAGGTTCTTCTCGCACTTTTCTGCACCAGACATAAAATCAGACATTTCTCTAAGGAACCCAGAACTTTTTTGAGTCATTAATGCCACCTATATTTTTAATTTTTACTCTTTTCTTAGGGCACAGCTATAGTTATATATATGTATATGCATATTTTTATAATAATTTAATTTTGATAACTCAAATCCCAACCCAATGGAATTTTTTCTCTTTTTATACAAATCCATATTTTTATCTTCTCTATCATGGTGAAATATGTGGTTCCCCCAAAATATTAATATACTTAATATTTCACTTAGGCTTACAATATGCATAAAATAGATTCACAGTTACAGTGCTAATGCCTATGCCAAAAAATCAATTTACTAGATAAAGTTCAAGATCACTTTGTAGTTTGTTTCTTCTTCCCCTTCGTGTGTCTTAACTGTTTACAATCAGTGTTCAAATTTTTCTTGGAATATTTTTTTCCTCCTATGAGACTATACTCTCAACTTGATATGTTTCATTTGTTTCCTTTTATTTTCAGCTTTAAGCATTTTTCTCTATGTTTTTTGAGTTAGTTTTGAAAATCAAATGTGTTGCAGTAAAACTTACTTCTGATATTATAACCATTTAAGGATTCAGTTGGACAAGTTTTGTTTTTATGTGTGACTATTTTTTGGATCTCTGGTTATGCATTACTTTTTTAAAAACTTAAAAAATAAAAATTATATATATTTACTGTGTACAACATAATGTATTGAAATATATATACATTGTGGAAAGGCTCAATTATGCTAATTAACAGGAATGGTACTTATCTTCTTTGATGGTGAAACACTTAAAATCTATACCCTTAGCCATGTTCAAAACACAATATATTGTTATTAACTATAATTACAGACATTTTTATGCCAAGTCGCTGGGATTACAGGCACGTGCCACCATGCCCAACTTTTTTTTTTTTTTTTTTTGTATTTTTAGTAGAGATGGGGTTTCACTATGTTAGCCAGGCTGGTATTAAACTCCTGACCTCAAATGATCCACCTGCCTTGGCCTCCCAAATTGCTTAAAACACTTGAAATCTACAACCCTAGCAGTGTTCAAAATAAAATATATTGTTGTTAACTATAATCACCATGTCATATAATAGATATCTTGAGGAAAATTTCTATTTAAATGAAATTTTATATCCTTTGATCAACATCTCCCCAACCCAAACCGCCACTCACTTAATCTCCTAGTAACCACTATCCTACTGTCTTCTATGAGTTCAAAATTTTTAGATTCCACATGTAAGTGAGATCATGTGGTATTTACCTTTCTGGGCCTGGATTACTTCATTTACCACAATGTCCATCAAGTCCATCTATGTTTTCACAAATCACAGGAATTCCTTCTTTATTAGGAATGAATAGTGTTCCACATGCATGCCTACAACATTTTATTTATTTATTTATTTATTTATTTATTTATTTATTTATTTATTTTTGAGATAAGAGTCTCGCTCTGTTGCCCAGGGTGGAGTGCAGTGAAGTGATCTCGGCTCACTGCAAGCTCCGCCTCCCGGGTTCATGCCATTCTCTTGTCTCAGCCTCCTGCCATCACGCCCGGCTAATTTTTGGTATTTTTCGTAGGGACGGGGTTTCACCGTGTTAGCCAGGATGGTCTCGAACCCCTGACATTGTGATCTGCTCGCCTCGACCTCCCAAAGTGCTGAGATTACAGGTGTGAGCCACCACGCTAGGCCTGCCTACATTTTCTTTATCCATTCATCCACTGATGGACACTCAGGTTGATTCCATATCTTAGCTATTGTGAATAGTGCTGTAATTAACATGGAAGAGCAGATATCTCTTCGACAGACTGATTTCATTACCTTTGGATATATGCTAAATAGTGGGATTGCTCCATAAGTTTGATGAGATTTGACAAATACATATACCCGTGGAACCATCAATACAATAAATACAGGATATTGATGTCCACCCAGAAGTTTCCTTCTCTTTTCTTGTTAATTTGTCCACCTCTAAATTCCTGGCCCAGGGCTATACCTGATCATCTTTCTGTCTCTATAAATTAGTTTTACTTTTAGAATTTTAGATTAATAAATTCATGTAGTATGTACACACTTGTGACTAGCTTTTCTTCTCTCATATTTTAGTTTTAGTATCTTAGTTTTTGTTTTTGTTTTCATGTTACACGGATCAGTAATTTGTTTTTATTTTTACATAGTTTCATTATAGGGCCATGACAAAATTTTCTTATTTGAGTTTTAAGCCATGATGTATATGACTAGTATGTATAAATATATCTATGAGAATTTATAAACAAGTAATTTCTGGACATACATTTTTATTTCCATTTGGTAATGAACTAGAAGCAGAAAAGTTATATCATATGGTGAGTGTATGCTTACATTTATAGGAAACTCACAATTGTTTACTAAAATGGTTTTCAGAACTATGTAATTTGTGGGGACCAGAACACAATGATATTTGGAATTACTTGTCAAAAAGTTATCAAAAATTTCAAGATGGTGACAACAGAGTTTTAAGCCAAACACAAGACTCTTCTAATCCCTATGTAACTGCATAGGTTGCATGCACATGAACCAGCCCCGGTGTTCATACCATGTTTCATTACAACCAGCAATGTATGTGAGGCCCGGTTGCTCCACATGCTTGCCAGGATTTGGTAATGTTGTTCTCTAATTTTGATTATTTCGGGGTTAATTAGTAATACCTAGTTGTGATAATTATTTATATTTCTCTGAAGAAAAAGGATACTATTAATAATCATTTTAATAGCCATTTGCATAAGTACTCTGAAGTAACTATTCTCATCTGTTCCATATTTTTACTGAGTTTTGTCTTTTTATTCATTTGTAATAGTTATTTTATTATCTGAATACACGTGTGAAATGTCTATTGAAGATATTTTTTCATAATGTGTGGATTTTCTAATTGTAATTAGTATTTTATTTTTTAACTTTTATTTTAGAATCAGGGGTATAGGTACAGATTTGTTGCAGAGGTATATTGTGTGATGCTAAGGCTTAAAGTATGAATGAACCTGTCACCTAGGTAGTGAGCATACTACCCAACAGGCAGGTTTCTTCAACCCTTATTCCTTTCACTTCCTCCCCTTTCTTGTAGTCCCCAGTGTCTATTGTTCCCATTTTTATGACCATGTGTACCCAATGTTTAGCTCCCACTTATAAGTGAGAACATGCAGTATTTGATTTTCTGCCCCTATGTTAGTTCGTTTAAGATAATGGTTTCCAGCTTCATCCATGTTGCTGCAAAGAATATGATTTCATTCTTTTTTATGACTGCGTAGTATGCCACAGTATATGTGTATCACATTTTCTTCATCCAATCCACCATTGATGGGTACCTGCATTGACTCTAGTCTTTGCTGTTGTGAATTGCACTCCAATGAACATGCAATTGAGTGTGTCTTTTTGGTAGAAAAATTTATTTTCCTTTGGCTATATACACAGTAATAACATTACTGGGTCAAAAGGTAGGTCAACTCTCAGATCTTTGAGAAATCTCCAAACTGCTCTTTACAGTGGCTGCACTAATTTGCATTCCCACCAACAGCGTATAAGTGTTCCCTTTTCTCTTTAGCCTTGCCAACATGTAATTGTTTACTTTTTAACAAAAGCCATTCTGACTGGTATGAGATGACATCTCATTGCGGTTTTGATTTACATTTTTTAATGATGAGTAATGATGACCATTTTTTACACATTTGTTGGCTACATGCATGTCTTCTTTTGAGAAGTGTCTATTCATGTCCTTTGCCCACTTTTTAATGGAGTTATTTAATTTTTCTTGTTGACTTGTTTAAGTTTCTTACAGATTCTTATTTTCTTTATGGTTTCTTTAGAAAAACAAAAGTTTATTTTGTTTTTGTTTTAATAATGAAATTCAACATTTTTCAATTTTTTTTTTTTTTGGTTGGGGGGGTAACATTGTGCTAAGACTGCTAAGACATTTTTGCTTGCCTCAAAATCATGGACAAGTTCTTTTATGTATTCTTCTAAATTTGTTTTTTTGCTTCAACATTAGTGTCTATAATTTGTTTTGCATTCATTTTTGTACATTGTGAAGTAAAGGATAAGATTTATTTTTTTATGTTCTATATGGATATCAGATTTTTGTAGAAATATGTTGAAGAGCTTATTTTTTCCATGAATTATCTTGACACCATTTTCAAAACAACTGGCTATGTGGAGGGTCTATATCTGCAATATGTACTACTTTTTTTTTTTCGTTTTCTAATTTATCCCTATGAAATACCACACTATTTAGACTATATTTTTTTAAATTTGAGAATTATCAACTCATACTTTACTAAGTCCTCAAACTTCCTTCATTTTCAAAATTGTATTGTCAGCTGTAGGCAATTTGGTTTTGCAAATAGTTTTACAATAAGCTCACCAATTTTTATTTATTTATTTATTTATTTATTTATTATTATACTTTAAGTTGTAGGGTACATGTGCATAACGTGCAGGTTTGTTACATATGTATACTTGTGCCTTGTTGGTGTGCTGCACCCATCAACTCGTCATTTACATCAGGTATAACTCCCAATGCAATCCCTCCCCCCTCCCCCCTCCCCCCTCCCCATGATAGGCCCCGGTGTGTGATGTTCCCCTTCCTGAGTCCAAGTGATCTCATTGTTCAGTTCCCACCTATGAGTGAGAACATGCGGTGTTTGGTTTTCTGTTCTTGTGATAGTTTGCTAAGAATGATGGTTTCCAGCTGCATCCATGTCTCTACAAAGGACACAAACTCATCCATTTTGATGGCTGCATAGTATTCCATGGTGTATATGTGCCACATTTTCTTAATCCAATCTGTCACTGATGGACATTTGGGTTGATTCCAAGTCTTTGCTATTGTGAATAGTGCTGCAATAAACATATGTGTGCATGTGTCTTTATAGCAGCATAATTTATAATCCTTTGGGTATATCCCCAGTAATGGGATGGCTGGGTCATATGGTACATCTAGTTCTAGATCCTTGAGGAATCGCCATACTGTTTTCCATAATGGTTGAACTAGTTTACAATCCCACCAACAGTGTAAAAGTGTTCCTATTTCTCCACATCCTCTCCAGCACCTGTTGTTTCCTGACTTTTTCATGATCGCCATTCTAACTGGTGTGAGATGGTATCTCATTGTGGTTTTGATTTGCATTTCTCTGATGGCCAGTGATGATGAGCATTTTTTCATGTGTCTGTTGGCTGTATGAATGTCTTCTTTTGAGAAATGTCTGTTCATATCCTTTGCCCACTTTTTGATAGGGTTGTTTGTTTTTTTCTTGTAAATTTGTTTGAGTTCTTTATAGGTTCTGGATATTAGCCCTTTGTCAGATGAGTAGATTGCAAAAATTTTCTCCCATTCTGTAGGTTGCCTGTTCACTCTTTAATAAATGGTGCTGGGAAAATTGGCTAGCCGTAAGTAGAAAGCTGAAACTGGATCATTTCCTTACTCCTTATACGAAAATTAATTCAAGATGGATTAGAGACTTAAATGTTAGACCTAATACCATAAAAATCCTAGAGGAAAACCTAGGTAGTACCATTCAGGACATAGGCATGGGCAAAGACTTCATGTCTAAAACACCAAAAGCAACAGCAGCAAAAGCCAAAATTGACAAATGGGATCTAATTAAACTAAAGAGCTTCTGCACAGCAAAAGAAACTACCATCAGAGTGAGCTCACCAATTTTTATCAAAAGCTTAATGAAATTTTGAATGTGACTTATTGTTAAATCTGTAGACCAATTAACCCTGTAAATCATTGAATTTTCCAATTAAACATTGTATATTGTTTTATTTGAGTTTATTTTAAAAATTTCTCTCAGCAGGCCGGGCTAGGTGGCTCACGCCTATAATCCCAGCACCTTGGGAGGCCGAAGCGGGCAAATCACGAAGTCAGGAGATAGAGACCATCCTGGCTAACAGTGAAATCCCGTCTCTACTGAAAATCATACAAAAAATTTAGCCAGGCGTGGTGGCAGGAGCCTGTAGTCCCAGCTACTCGGGAGGCTGAGGTAGGAGAATGGAGTGAACCTGGGAGGAAGAGCTTGCAGTGAGCCGAGATCGCGCCACTGCTCTCTAGCCTGGGTGATAGAGTGAGATTCCATCTCAAAAAACAAAAATAAAAAAATTCTCTCAGCAATGTTTTAGAGTTTTCAGTGTGCAAGTATTGCAGATTTTGTTGCATTTAACCTTAATTGTTCATGTTTATAAAACTTGTATAAATCAATTTTTAAAATTCAATGTTATAATTTTTTAATTGTAATTTAGAAATGTAATTATTTAGGGAAATTGATTTTGTATTATGCGATCACATTAAATGTATTTATTAGGTTTAATAGTTCTTTTTAATTATTCAGAATTTTCTATGATCACACAGTGTATCTGCAAATATTCAAAATTAACTTCTTTTAATCTACATGTTTTTAAATCACTTTCTTGTCTTATTGCACTTTCTAGTACTTAAAATTAATTGAAATAGTAAGACTGATTGACTAGCCATATCTTGTTCCCTCTTTCACATTAAAGTATAATGCTATTGTTGTATTTTTTTCCTTTTGGTAAAATGCCCTTTATTAGGTTGAAGATATTCCTGCCTATTCCTAGTTTGCTTATAGGTTGCAATTGAAAGTTGTCACTGGTGGTGAACTGCAATGTAAAACTGGAAGAGATAAATTTAAAAGCTGGTGTATATACTAACTAAGAAAGTAACATGGGAAATTTTAATTATATTGACAATGAAACTAGATGGCCATTGCTTGAGTAAGTGATGCTGCAGAGCAGAGGTCAATAAACATTTTCTGTAAAGGGCCATATAGTATATATATGTAGGCTTTGAGGGTTACCTAAAATCTCTGAACATATTTTTCTTTTTTTTCATTGCTTTATTCTTTTTGTTTGGTCATAATTTTTTGTTTCTTTCTCAATCCTTTAAAAATATAAAACTATTCTTGACTCTCAGACCTTCTAACATGAAAGCCAGGACAAATGTGCCCCTGGGGCTTTAGTTTGGTATACTCTGTCCTGGAGATAGATAATGAAAAATTCCTCAAAACTATAAATCATCAACTAAATGTTAAGTGTGAAAGCCAGAGGGTTTCCGTGGCAGCATATGTTCCAGTTACTTTTGTAGCATAAAAAATTTTCCAAAAACTTAAGAGTATAAAACAATCATTTTATTATGCTCCCAACTTCTATGGTCTGAAATTCAGAAAGGGCACATTAGGAAGTGTTTTTCTCCTCCACAATATTTGGGAACACTGAACAGCTGGGAGTAATGCTAGGATTGAATTCTGGAATTATCTATGGGTGTCTTCACTAATATGTCTGGCACTTGATCCTGGTTGGCATAAATATTTGGATCAGCTCAAAATATTGACTATCCATGTGGACATGGTCTATCTATGTTGACTGGCTTTCCTCACAGCATAATGGTCTCAGAGTAAACAGACTTGTAAAATTGTTGCTTAGGATGCCAAAAGTTACTATCTCAGTATCTGAGGAAGCAGATGCATTGTTCAACTTAGCCTCAGAAGTAGCCGAGTCACTTCTGTTGTACTATATTGGTTGATGCAGGCACAAACCCTGTCAGATTCAAAGGAATTTGATGTCGATCTCACCTTTCCATGTCAGTGTCCAATAATTTTGCAGTCTTTTTAAAAAATTGCCACAATTGACCCTCGTGCGACAAATTGTTTATATTCCTTACATTAGCAAAGTATACTCACTGCCTTCTAAAATCTCCCATAATTCATTTCATTTTGAATTCAGGTTCAGGCTGAAGTTCCAGGATAGTATCAACTAAATAGGCCTATATGCAGAGGATACTCCTTTGGTGTAATGTTTAGGGTGTCCATCATGCATATCTGAAAACCTGTGCATTGAAGAGACAAGATATCCACCCCATATACTCGAACATACTATGGTAAGACAGACAAGGATGACTGCAATCAGGTTACCTATTCAAATGATGGAGAGATGGGAAGCAGACAGCAATGACTAATTCACACCAATTCTGAAATTAAACAGGGCACATGTTGACAGCTCCTTTGTTAGGAATCATTTATGTTCTCTGGAAGTGATTCTTCGGAGCTCTTGGTTCTATCTTTTGAGCTCTTGGTTACACTATTATAGTCATCTTTCGATTTTCTTTACAGTTACCTGTAATTGAGGCAAAATGCCATGTAATTTGGGGATCTAAACGTCTATTTTTTATTTTATTTTATGTGATCTCTATGTCTTTTTGTCCAAACAGGTATAATTCATTTAAAATCTTTTTTGGTTTCTAGTAATCAATTTATAATCCACTCCATTAGACAAAAACCACATGAATTAATCTCCTTAACTTGAACTTGTGTGTATTTTTGGCTCAATGTAATGACACTGAGTGACAATGTCCCTAATATTCTCAGAAGCTCTATTTTCTAATGGGGGTTAAGTAGGCATGCCATTTAAGTTATTCGAAGTCCCTTCTTTTATTTTTCTATCTAACAAAAAGCTTCTATGAGACACCACCTTATAATTTTCTAAGGATCTTGCAGTTGCATTCTATGTTTTATCTTTTCCACAAAACCATTTCTTAATTGGATATTCTTTTGCTAACTAGAGGAAATAGCAATTAATATCTTCTATGAAATTTGTTTCAAAATGGAACAGCTCTTTTTTAGCTTGGGTTGTTCTATCTGTATCTTATCATATAAAGGTAAAATAACCAGTTGGCTTTCCTAACATTTTGTTTGGAAATCTCCTTAACTGAATCCATGTGTTTACTATCGCATTTTTTATTTTCTACATTAATGCAGATAAGAGTTGGGCTAATCTTCTCCCCATAACATAGCAAGAGTTTCCTTTCCTCCAGCTTTTAATCACACTCTTCACTCTAAGCCCTCAACAACAGTTTCTTCCAGGCTATCAGTCACCTCATAACTTCCAGCATCCCACCAGCATTTGGTCCCAAAGATAAAGTCATATATTTCAGTTGCCAAATTATGTTGTAGTAACTACTCCTGTGTAACTAATTACACCAAAATTTAGTTGCATAAAACAATCATTTTATTAAACACTAGCTCATGGATTTTGTTGGCCAGGAACTGTCAAATAGAGGAGCGCTGTCTTATCAATGCTACGATTCTTGGAAGATTTGGCTGGGAGTGACTCAAGAAGTGGAGGAGGCTGTAATCATCAAGAGTTATTTCACCCATATTTCTAGTGCCTGTGTTGAGATGAATAAAAAATGTTTCCAACTGCGACTGGTATTCAGAGTTCCTTTACATAGTTCATCCATGTAACCTTACAGTATGGTGGCTTCAGGGCAATCAGACATCTTAAATGATGACTCAATTCTCCAAAATGAGTGTCCCAGCAGAGAAAACAGTAGTCATGTAGCATCACTTCTGTTGAGTCTATTGGACAAAATAATCACAAGCCCAGTCAGAATAAAAGAGAAGTGCATAATTGCGACATCCAATAAGAATGGTGTCAAACTATTGTGGTCTTTTTTTGAGATAAGGTCTTGCTCTGCTGCATAGGCTACAGTGCAGTTGCACAATCATAGCTCACTGCAGGATGACCTCCCAGAGTCAAGTGATCGTCCCACCTCAGTGTCCCAAGTAGCTGGGACTACAGGCATGTGCCACTATGCCAAGCTAATTTTTTTTGTTTTTTTGTAGACATTAGCTTTTGCTATGTTGCCCTGACTGGTCTCAAACTCCTGAGCTCAAGTGACCCTCTGCCTTTGCCTCCCAGCATGCTGGGATTACAGGCATGAGCTAACTTGCCCAAGTAACATCAATTTTTTATAACTGCCAGACCATATAAATCCTTTACATGGAAAACAGAGAAAGCTGAAAAAAAAAAAATAGTCCAAGATTTTGTCGTAATGGTACAGTGGTTTGGGTCACTTAAAAACCTTGAGTACTCCAAATTTCCCAAATCCTCTGAGCCTAGAGAAATGGTTCGGCTCACCCTGTTATAGAATAGTGCTCACTGCTTCTCGCCTGCAAAACAACCCATGCCTATCATCCCAGGATCTACCCATCTTCCTAATAACTGGGGTTAAACCAAACATAAATTAAGCAGAGACATGCTAAGCTTTTTAAGGAAATAAAGATCCTATACATGAAAGGGACAAGGGAAACTGACCAACATTTATTAGCAAGAGATGGAAAATTACATATGGGACTAGATTCTGAGAGTGCTGAATAAACAGAGGTAGACTATAAAGAAAAGTGTATTGCTATGGGAGCACTCACCCCAGATATAGCACTTAACAACCTGACAAGGATGTTGGGAGACAGAGAAAACATGCTTCAAGGATAGTTCTTTGGAAGAAAACAAAAGCTAGGGCATATTCTATGTGAATTCAGAAGTTTTAGAATTGCTGGAGCGGAGAATAGAAGAGATCAAAAGGCATAGAGAAGTGGTTTTGCAGAGCAGATATATTATATAAGTTCAAATATCAGAGGACTGTGGTCAGTAGGTAGTCCCAGAAGATGCACTATTGATTACAGTAAAAATCAATACACTGAAGAGAAGGGCACCAGCATGATGAAGAAATTCAACAATGCTTTCATTCTATAGGTTAAAATTGACACAAGGCAGTTTAAGACATAAGACAAGGTAAGGTGAGAAGGGAAAGAGACTATTTGATCATTGGAATCAAGGTGGACACAATCATTGTGCTTCATGCAAAGTAAAAGTGGCAGCCTGTGAGGCCTGACATGCAGAAAGGTATTGAGATGGTCAATAGAATATGGCATCCCTAGAGGCAAATAGATAGACATCCAGGAATGATATGACTCATTCTATTCAACAAAAACTAAATCAAGGATGACGATCAGGAGGTTACAGCCATCAGTTCCAATCAAAGACACTATTCATTTCCCTATTTCTGAACCTAAGCCAGCTTTGATCCAGAACCCATTGCTCACGGTGAGATCATGACTCCGGTATTGAAGTCTTTCAGCATTATGAGAATTGTGTGTATTAATAAGTCTCTATTTCTTCCCGATAGAGATCTGTAACAATTTACTTGTGTAACTACATGTTGGGGAAAGAAACACACAAAAATATTTCTAGGTGTTTTTTGGTCAAAGGGTCTGAATTAATGTTGGTATCCAAAGACTCAAGCACCATTAGCCTCCAATTTAGAGTGGGGGAGCACGTGAGCCAGGTATCTAATGAACTACTGACCAGTGTAGTTTATAGCATCCCAGCATGCCCAGGAACTAGCATTTCCTCCATCTCTGATTGTATGGATGGAAAATACATATATTTGGTAGGCGAGACCACGCTTTCATTGGTTTTGTGATCTATAGTTAAGAAACTATAGTAGTGGAGAAGGCCCAATAGAGCTGATTCTGCTCCCATCTCTGGCCAAGAACGAAAAGTAGTGTTTACATCATATTCTGAAAGGATGGTAGAGATAAATGCTGCCCTTAAGGACCTGAAGGATGCAGAGGTAGAGTCTCCACTAATTATCTGTTTCATTCACAGTTTTGTTCCTACACAAACCAGGAACATCCTGAATGAAAAAGTACAATATTTCATACTCAACTACATAATTGAAACTATCAGCCAGAAGTAGCATCTTTGCTAGTACAGATTAACACATTCTGAAGTACTAAGTATGCATTCATTAATCTAATGAGTGCATCTCTACCTACTCCAAACAAACAGGACAATCAGAAGTAGTTTGCATTCACCTGAATTGGCCCACAGTCTATATTTTTAGTTTTTCCCCAAACCTATAACTTTGCCATCTAATCACATAGTTTAAATATGGACCAACTGTACTTCTTGTGAAGCATCACATGGTCTGCAAGATTGATGAAGTCATTCTATTAGGGCTAGTTGGTCAAGAAGGGACTATTACATTGAATGTCTTGGTAAGACACATGGACTTCAGAGGATAGGAGTTAAACCTTATGAGCTTTACAAAGATTCACTAACGTTATCAGATGTCCATTGGTCTGGGATATGCTATACCTCTCCCTCCTCCCTTCCCCAAGTAAATGATGACATTTGACTCATCTCATCAGAAAACATAATGCCTGCTAGACCTCTTTGGTTTTTGTAGACAATATATTCTGTGCTAAGACATTGTTGTAGTTTTATGTGAGCTGGCATAAACGGCTGTCAGCTTTGATTAGAGCCCAGAGCAGAAGAAGACTCTTCAGTAGGTCCAGGGTATAGTATCCTATCACTTGGGCCATGCAACCTAGCAAACCTTAGGGCATTAAATCCATATGTGGTAGAAAATGATGCTACATAGAGTTGATGTAGGTGTCAGTAGTAAAACTATGACAGACACATAGTTTTCTAGAGCCATACAATGCCATACACAGGATACAAATCATATTTTCTGAAAAAATAGATAATTCTGACTTGTTTTTATTTTATTGCTTGCTGGACCTTAGCCAGCATCACTATCCAAGGATTTCAGTGTAATTTTCAGTAACATGAGATCCCACATAAAATCATACCACAAACTTCAGAAAGGGAGGTGAGGGAGTAAGCATTTGACCATATAATACACTAGCTCTATCTTCATATAAGCCTACCTAGAAACTGTTGGCCTGACAGAGTAGTAAAACAGATTTTCAAGGGCACAAGTTGGAGACTATACCCTGTGAAAATGGGGGCATCATCCTCTTAGAGACAGTGTAACCTCAAAATGAGCAAACGCTGTATGGTACAATGTCCCTTGTAGTAGAATACTTGAGTTCAGGATCAAGGAGTACAAGTACAGTTGTTTGCATTTAATATCACTCCAAAGGGACCCATTTGTGGAATTGTACTTGCTTTCTGGGCTTTGCAGGTTTAGAGTCTTCATTCTTTAAGGGATAATTCTTCAGCTAGGGGACATAGAATGAAAGACAACTGGGGACTTCAAGCTGATGATTATATTGTGTTATCTTTCTTAAATTATCACAGTCTTGATCAGTTGATATGCAGGCACTGATCTCCCAAAGGCATTTAACTGAAAATGAGTTGGCATTCACTTTAAGTGGACAAGAATAAATGTTGAAAGTCTTGCATCAGGAATATGTTATCTTTCTTACCCTCTGTCGTATTATACTTATACAGGCCTCAATCAGTTGGACCCACTATAGAACATAACTCTAGTGAATGCTAGCAATAAATTAATATTTAATGGATTGATTGAAGAAGAATTCATGCAGGAAGACTTGGTAGTATACGTATGCTCTAGAAAGTGGGAAATAATCCTTAAAAATGTTCAGAAGCTTATTACATCAGTAAGTATTTTTCTAGTCATCTGGGACATGCTAGAACATCCCCTCCATTTTAAAAGACAATTTTCATCTTGCACCTCCAAGCAGAAAGAAGAAATCACAACCCTGGATGGATGGGATTCTTCAGACAGGATATTCCACACCTATGAATTTTGCTGTGATTTATATATGAGTTGCCAATGTTGATTGGGCACAGACATAGAAAAAGAACTGGTAGCAGATTCAGACTGCACTACAAGTAGCACATGTGACCGGGCAGACGCACTGCCATTAGAAGTATAGATGGCACTAAAGCTTACCTGATAGAGGTTATGGCAAGTCTCAGTGGAATACTAACAATGAAGAAACCGAGAATTCCTGAGAAAGACTCTGCTATCTACAGTGGAGAATTTTTAAACACACTGCTGGCAAATATGTATGATATACCCATGAGTTCATTTCATTATGATACAACAAAAAACCCATCAGTCTTATTAGAATTTGTCAGTGATAGGCTCATTACTCTGAAAATTAATGAAGGAAAAAATTATTTATCCTGCATTCCCTAATAAAATTTGATTGCAAGAAATAGTTAATAAGACAGCTTTAATGTACTTTTAATAGAAGAACTCCAGCTAATAAATAAAAAAGAAGTAATCAAAATAGAAATATACTAATAAGCACTACATTATAGAATAATAGAAACAATGAGTGTAGACAAAAATCATCAATGGATGCTAAAACTATTACATAAAATATTAAAGAAATGTATAAAGATAATATCTGATTAAAAATATATTAAGATCATTGGATGTAGGAAATTAGGGTTTACATGCATCATGGTGTGATCTAATGGGGTAAAAAGCAGTACCTATGAAAGTTCTTGCTCAAATAAAATGAAACAAAAATATCCTGAATCAAATCAAGCATCTAGGCCGGGCGAGGTGGCTCACACCTGTAATCCCAGCACTTTGGTAGGCCAAGGCAAGAGGATCACTTGAGGTCAGGAGTTCGAGAATAGCCTGACCAACATGGAGAAATCCCATCTCTACTAAAAATACAAAATTAGCCAGGGATGGTGGCGCATGCCTGTAATCCCAACTACTTGGAAGGCTGAGGCAGGAGAATCCCTTGAGTCCAGGAGGCAGAGTTTGCAGTGACCCGAGATTGCACCATTGCACTCCAGCCTGCATAACAAGATTGACACTGAAACTAGTCTCAATTATAATAATAATAATTTTAAAAATCAAGTGTCTAGTTTAAAGGGAACATGGAGTTAGAGAAATAGGTTAACACCATGCTAAAGGAACCAATAAAATCCAGAATGAAGGATATCTTACAGTATGGATGACTTGGTTTCTCAATTAAATTGTATGTGTACATATACACACACATGCAAGTACACACACACACACACATGCACAGAACTTATTCTAGAGCACAAAAGAGACTGGTGGAATAACCAAATGTGGGGTGGTCATGCATTGACTTTATATAATTTGTGTGGTTTGAGAAAACCAACTGTAAAAATTATCTTTGAGACATTTGGACAATTTTTATTATAGATTGCATATTAGATAATATGAATTACTTATTATTCCTTTATTTTGTATGGTAATGATAAATTTTTATTTTAAAATAGCTATCGTTCAGATATAAATATGAAGAATTATTGATGACATGACTTATTTTAACATATTTCCAAGAAAACAGGTGTATCTAACAGATAAGAGGAAGTTTGCAGAAGGTAAGGAATTGTTGAAGCTCTGAGAATGGCATATTGGCATTCAGCATATCTTTTTTGCTTTTCATGCATGTTTAACAGTTTCTTAAAAAAAGCAAAGAAGAAAAAATCACTTGTCAATTTGGTAGACCAACATGTAAAGACAAGTATTAAGTTTTCAATAAAAATTTAACAATATAAAAATAGGTTATGTGCTCTCTAACATTTATTAGTAGAGTGAAAATTTACTGTTCGTTAACAAGGAGCAGTGGTGTTTCAAACTCATCAAAGAGTATAGGAACACACCAATATATTTGCTTTAAAAATATGAATGAATTTTCTTATAGCGTGCCTTCTACAGACAAGGAATTTACTAACATTACTATGTGGTTAAATGGAAGATCCTCTTCTGTACACCACTCAGAGACTTACGGTTTTGAAATTACATGAGTCTTCACATCTCCTATCTTATACATCCATTAATTCAATCTTTCATTTAACTTTAAAGTTTGGGTTTTTACTGAAATTAACTAGATAGTGTATCAGCCTTGTTATCCACTCTTCTCACTCCCACCCATGGGTTTTCACATCCTCACATCTCCTTATCTAGAATCAGCAAATCCTATAAATAAGTGTCAGCAGGAACTGTAGGAGTGATTTCTCAACATCCCTGCTGATTAGGCAGAAATCAGCCTGATTCTTAAATTGTTCTTATCAAAATGAGAAAGGTCATGCAAAACCCATGCTGCTTAAAAGTCTTGAGTCAGAAACTGGAAATGTAGGCCACACTTTCAGAAATGTGTGGTTTCCAAATAGCTCTGTAGATTTAAACTATGTTGAATCTAATTCTGACACACTACTTAATGATATTAAAAAAAAAAAAATTGTTCTCCTCCTGAATGGCCCTAAGGCTTCCCACCACACATTCTGCGGCAGTCTTTTATTTGTGCATACAGAAGATGTCCCTCTGTTTCTACTTAGCCAATGAATTTAAGGGTATTTGAGCTCAATGCCCCTTTTTAAAGATTTTTTTTTTTCTGTTTTATGCTTGTGAGTCCTTTGCCTGCTTCTACTACATTCACTTTTGCCAAGAAACGATATTTTAATATATAAGCTAGAGTTCTGTTTGAGCTTGGGACCTGCTTCATTATCATTTCAATGTCTTTGTCACTTCAATATCCCAGCACAGGCATAGAAAAATGCACAGATCTAGACTAATGCAAAGATAGGATGGTGTTGGCCATGTTTGCTTAGGATGTGGCAATTATTTTAATACATGACTGGTTTTTGTCTTCTTTGGATTAACATGACTACTTTAAATTCTGGTAGAAAGTGTTGTTTGATTGAAGAAGACTTTTCTTTTCATGGCTATAGAATACTTGATAAAAAGCAAAATACATGTAGGGACTTTAGTTAATGAAAAGAGTTCTGAAAAATAATCATAGTACATGAATTTGTGAGAAGCAACAGCTCTTTATATCTTATTCTAGTCTTTAAATATCAATAACCTAGGACAAGAAAGTAGCAGGGAGAAGAAAGGCAACACATTGCCAGAAAGACAAAGCATATTTTAGACCTTTGTGAATGCTACTGTGTGTGTCTCTCATATGTTCAAGTATTACTATTTCTTGTTTGTACTGTCAGGCTAATTCTCCTTAAGCGAATCTCAAGTTGAAAACATATAATTGAATCAGAAAAGAACAATTGCCAATTAACACTGAGTATTATGTGATAATACACACAGCAAAATGCTTAGGTTAAATTTGTAATCCCTCAGAATGCCTATGGATTAAGCAGTGAATAGGCTGTCATGGGTGGTATGTGGAATTATATAAATATGAATATAATTGTGATGATACAAGAACAATACCTGGAGAAAAGAGCAGAGAAAAGAGAAGTGCCAAAATGCAATAGTAATTTATTCACATGCAAGAGAGAATTTGTCTGAGCTATTAAGTACCAATAGCAGTAAATTCCAAGAACAGTGAATCTTCAATTAATTTCCCTCATAAAGCCTTTGAAGGGCCTCCGGGCTTATTCAGATCATTAAAATTGCTTTACAGGCCCTAAACAAGAAACCCCATTTGTTGTTAATCTAAGAGAAAGTTTGCAGCTGGAAAACTGGAAATATAATTGTATATATTCCTGAAAAGATTCAGAAGAATTGATTATTTTGGTCTAAATTAGTAAATATCTTAAAATCTTAAACATTAAAGAAAATAGTTTCCCATACACAAATACTTTTGACAATTTTTCCACAAACAAGTCAACAGAATCCAACCAACTTAATTTAAAAATGTCATGCTTTTTGTTTCTGTTTATTTTTTATTCAGCAAGGTGGCCTGGAAAATGCCATATATAATTGAAGCAGATATATTATTTTGTAAAAGACAAGTGTTTACAATTTTTCAAAAAGCTGGCATCGAAAATCCTCAAAATTGATAGTGGATAGAATTGCCCTCACATCCATTCTTTTGCCCACAGTGATTCCACGACACACACTTCCTTTCTCTTTCTTTTCTTTTTGTTTCTGAGTACAGTTTCTTTTTCAAGCCTCGACAACCCCTCTGAACTTTTGACTTATTCTTGCTATACTTCCCTTTGTTCCTTTGAGACTTTATCAATTTTTTTCTTAGTTTAAAAACATTTCTCTGTGCCAGATGTCTCCATTCTTCTTAAGAATATGCTTAAGTCTCACTTCCAGAAAGTGCCCTTCCTGTATTTCTACAAAGACCTTGATTTATTCATCTTGCCTCCATCCTTCCATTTCACTGACCAAGAGAAAGCTCTAGGTCTGACTCCTCTAATTCAACATTTTATTTCACTTATTCCTCAACTTTTTGAAATCTGCTTTGATTCCCCTTCATATAATCTGCAGCTTTTCTCATCCTATTGAAGCATGCATACCGATTTCTATTGGAGTTATGTTAAGCCACTGATAAATAAGACACAAGTGGCAAATTTTCTCAGAGCACTGATTTTATGTGAAGATGTTTTTCTCAGTGAAATTTATTTTAACTGGATAGTGGTACTGGGTTAAAAAGTAATTCTCAAAAAGCCATGTCCTTCTACGTTTTGATTTTTCTTGTTAAGGCTTTTTTTCTTTTCTTTTCTTTTTTTTTTTTTTTTTTTTTTTTTGAGACGGAGTCTCGCTCTGCCGCCCAGGCTGGAGTGCAGTGGCCAGATCTCAGCTCACTGCAAGCTCCACATCCCGGGTTCACGCCATTCTCCTGCCTCAGCCTCCCGAGTATCTGGGACTACAGGCGCCCGCCACCTCGCCCGGCTAGTTTTTTGTATTTTTTAGTAGAGACGGGGTTTCACCGTGTCAGCCAGGATGGTCTCGATCTCCTGACCTCATGATCCGCCGTCTCGGCCTCCCAAAGTGCTGGGATTACAGGCTTGAGCCACCGCGCCCGGCCGTTTTGGCTTTTTTTCTAATTTTGTCTTGAGGTCCCGTCAAGAGTAGCCATAAACCAAGAGAGCCGCTCCTTAGGGGAGCCCTGTCTTCTGAGAAAAGACCTTATGTAGTGAGAAAGAAATCAATTATCCAAGAAGATTTAACAACTCTAAACATGTCTGTACCCAAAAGCAGATCATCAAAATGAGGAAAAAGTTGTTAGATAAAATCTCCAATGCAGGAGAAGCTTAAAAATTTTCTTAGAGTCTCTTGTCTCAAGAGGTAGTGCAAAACTCTCCAGAACTTAACTATGGCTACTAATTGCAACTTCCTTTCAAAGAGTACAGTGTGAGAAAAAGAAAAAAAGAAAAAGGTTTTTTTTTTTGTTTTTTTGTTTTTTTTTTTGGTGTGTGTAGAAACTTACAGTTCTACCTCAGCCAGGTTGTCAGAGTTGGCATAAACAGTGATAAGCATGCCGGTAGCAGCATGTACTATGATGTTGATAATATTACATGATAAAAATGGACCTTACCTCTGTAGTCTTCCTTCCAAAACACCTAACCCAATATAATCAGGAGCAAAATAGCAGACTAATTTCAACTGAGGTAAATACGACAGAATACCTGAACAGGAATTTTCAAAACTGTCAAGGTTATCAAAAACAAAGAGTCTGAGAAACTTACAGCTAAGAAGAGAGTAAAAATATGTGATGACTAAATACATTGTGGTATTCTGAATGGTACTCTGGCACAGTAAAAACATTAGGCAAAACAAAGAAATTTAAAAATTATTTTTATTCGCTATTCTTTAATAATATACTAATGTTACTTCATTAATTTTAATAAGTATAATACATTCATGTAATATTTTAATAATGGGGCATCAGTGTGGAGATTAGATTGGAATTCTCTGTAGAATCTTTATAATTTATTTAAATCTAAAATTTATATAAATTATTGGGTATATGAAAATGTTTTCCAGTAAAATATATACAGACTGCTTCATCTTTGTTTATAGAAATACAATACCACACAATTTTTTATAGAAATATATAAAGTTTTCAGTCCTACATTTTGGAAACTCTAAAATAACAGTCCTCAACCCTCTAAACCTAACATATTTTTTCCGTAAGTGAAAACATTTCACAACATTTATTACATTTTAAAATTATGATTGATGGCTCATAATCCCATTGAAATTCGAAGATCTATAATGACTTTCCAAACTATCTTTCTACCTTTCTTTACCATTGCCCATTTACTTTCAACTACATTCTTTAGTAATTGAGTACATTCCTGAGGAATTCTATTCTGTTTCACCAATCCATGTTTTAAATTCCAATGAGCCCCCATGGCTCAATGTGTATTTTTTTTTTTGAGTTATTAAGAAGTAAGCTCTGCTTTCTCTGAAATGCCATGACCTATTGTTTATATTTTTTCATTCACATGTATTCATGCTTTAATTTTCAATAATAGTTTTAGTTTATTTCTTTGCACTTGGTTACTTGATTCTTTGCTTCCATTTCAAATGTCACCATGAAATGAACTTTAGAAACCTCTCTAGGAGTTCACCATCTTTGTACCTCCTGGAGGACATATAATAGTATCTTAGAAATGATTGTCATTAAGTATGGTTCAATTTAAGTAATTCAATTAATGATGAATGCAAACTTGGAGATATATTACCTATAATTTCCTTTAATATGTGAAAATATACAACATAAGTGCACTATTAATATACCTATATACATGCAGACACACAGGTTAACTTTATCACAGTGATAAAATAATTATATATAATTATAAAAGTTAATATATGTAATTTATATATTTTGTCCTGAATAATAATAAGAAAAATCTGAATCTTGGTTTCAAGCAGGGGTAATGTTGAATTGCTACTATCCCAGGTAAATATGCTGCTCATGTTTTTCCAGGTTAAACTAATTTTCAGCTTGAACTCGTAAGTAGGTATCTCTTCTAGAAAAAAAGCAAATATAACTTCTTTTCATTTGATTCAGAGTCATAATAAATAGAACTTCACTCTTTCTAATGAAGATGGAAGAGTTACAGCATATATGTTTTCTTAGGTAGTAGCCAAAGCAGACCATTTTACATAGGGTTCTATGTACTTAAGTTTTCCTTAAGAAACAGCTGAAAACATTCTATATGAAATTGCATCAAACCTAAAACTAGATGTTGAATATTGAAAGGTATTACGCCTTTCTACTTTTTAAATGTTACTATCTATATAGTCTTGAAAAAGAAGTGCATGGGACAAAATGCAAAAAGGTAAAAAACAAGCCAGGTGTTATGGCGCGTGCCTGTAGTCCCGGCTACTTTGGAGGCTGAGGCAGGAGACTCCCTTGAACCCTGAAAGAGTAAGTTGCAATAAGCCAACATCGCACTACTGCACTCCAGCCTGGGCAACAGAGCGAGACTGTGACTTGGGGCGGGGATGGGGGGAAGATGGTGGGAAACATATACATAGATAATCTGTCTTTTTGAAAAACTGCTCTCTACTTCACCATTTTGCTTAGTCTTACTTCACTCAGTATGTTTATTTTCACAAATACATAAAAAAAAAATAAAAAACACAAGTTAAAGGGTTTAATGGCTCATTGTTTCTGCAATAAAATTTAGTAGCTGAAGTCAGGAGGCACCATGGATTTACAAGGGCAGGAGGCTGACTAAGGGATGAATTCAATCACTATTTATCTTTTGAATTAAGAACTTTTATTTCTCTGTTCATCATGTCCGTGAAATAGATCAGAAGGCAATATTGCAAACAGTATTTGTGAGGATTTGGAGTGAGATTGTTAAGGAGAGATGAAGTACAAAAATAGACTTGTATAGATACTATTCATTACAATGTTGCCATTCTACCAAATAGCTAATTATATCAAATTTCATTTCAGATAAATGTTTTCTGGCTTAAGATTTAACCAGCTTTTATAACTGTGAAGATACGTTGTGAATATAAGCCATTTTAAAGTATTTGAACTTGTATATTATGATTGACTAGTTACTATTTTCTTGTAGAAACAAATCCATAACTTTAAGAAAACTTTTTTGTTTTAATGGCCATTTAAAGTAAGTTGTTCAATTAGTTTAGTATTAGACAATAAGTGCATTTGGAACATCACCCATACATTATGGAATTGTAATAAAATATAAATAAAGGACACTTTGGAATGACAACCAATTTTAAATGTTACAGGAAGTAAAATGAAAACATTTAAACTTTTCAATCTATAAAAAGGATATTGTTCAAAAATTGTAAAACTGATTAAAACAATGTATAATATCTTCCTAGAAAAAAGAAGCAGAGGTATATTCAATAGAAGCACAGTTGATTATGCTAGAGGTTTAGAAATAGGCTTTTTTCCATACCTTCATAAATGATTTCCAGATGGTCTAAAATGTGCTCATAGTACTTTTGTAAAATCTTACTTTTTAAATTAATTATAAGTATTTTGGTGAGATATAAATACTTACATTTCTCCACAAAATTCATGTTGATATTTAAAATAAATAACTCCTCATATACTTATGTCTATAATAAACACAGCTATAAATATGGTATTCCATGTGCTTTGCTATTATTTGCTATGGAAGTTGAATGGAATACAGTTTCCAAAATCCTCTTGGATTATGAAGAAATTGGACTTAGCATTTGTTATCAGAATCCAGTGTTTAGAGTTGTGTCAAAAAATTGACTTCATAGTTATTGCGGTTAGGGCATAGGAAAGAAATAATCTTTTTGATTGCCCATTTTGTCTGAATGGCAGATTTTGATGTTTTAAACCTGACTTGAAATGGAAAGACCAAACGTGATTATACAAGAGTCTTTTAATAAGTGTATCAACAGGCAAATGTAGAAGAGAGAAAAATGATTAAGTGTTTTTCTTTGGATCGAATATTTGAATCTTGTGTTTAACACAAATAAGTGGATTTTAGTTTTTTCTGTGCCCTGACATTTTGTATGTTAATTAGTTATCCCCCATGTTATGAGATTTGTCGGTATGTAGATAGTTTCACAGAGATTGAGTTGTACACTTCTAATGCAGGAGCTTGTTTATGTTTCATACTTTTATACTTAGAGAGAAAAAAGTCAAAGAAAAAGAGTATGACTTGAGGCAAAAAAAAGTGACCAAATAAAAGATAAATTCAAAAAATAAAAAGAATTTTACAAAATGAAAATAAATGAAAACTTTTGACTTTGATCTACATCCTTATATTTCTTTAAAGATTTATTATTAACTAATTATAGTCTTCAAAGAAAAGCCCATTTAATTTATAATGTGTTTCTAGCTGCTTAGGTCTGAGATAATATACTGACGTAATAAGTATCAAGGAGACACAAAAATTCCTAAAGGATGAGTTGCAGTAAAAGATAGGTCCAAAGTCTCAATTAAGTAACCACATTTGCCCAAAGTCCAAAATATTATCACTTTTATGTATTAGAAATATGAATGAAATTAAGGTGAGATTAATATGACTTATATTCACAGTAATATAAATATACTTTCTACTGTATTATAAATATCAGTGAAGAAGCACCATATTTAATAGAAAATCTATAAGAAATATGATTGGAAGGCACATTAACATCTTATTAATTACATCTTTTAGGTCAAGCCAAGAATAAGTTGTCAAATACTGACTATGTAAGTATAGATTTTAGATGATAGAAGAGAAATGTAAGAAATAATTTAGGAAAACAAACTATTAACAGAAATGTCATTTAGAGAAAAATACAGTTAGTAAACATATGGAGGGGCAATGATTGTTTTTGTAATTCTGAAGACAAAAATATTTCTAAATTTTCTTCATTTGTAAAACTTATGTTCTAGAGAGACGTTAGTGTTGAGAGATATTTTAAATAATTAAATCAGTGAGACTTGGTAATTAATTGAAAATTGGGTTGAGGAGGAAGAATTCAAGGATGACTCCCAAGTTTCAAACTTGGGCTACCACAGTGATGCTGATGTTTTCGTCTGAGATGGGAAATACTGAAAAAAAAAATTAGTAAAGGGAGTGATGTTTGATTATGAGATTGATCTTGAACACAATGAATGTGAGATGTCTTTGAAATATCCACATTGAGATCCACATCAAGACAGTAGTTTATTTACACAAGAAATGCAGGCTTGTCCAGCTATCTGGTGAATCAAGATGAGAAAGTTTCCAGAGTGGTACCCTTTACTTTCTTTGGAAGGCAAGAGAATTCACCTTCAAAGAGTAAGACAGAGCGAAAGGGGAATTGGAGCTTAGAAGAGAGCTCAAGCAGTTTGAAGTTTATATTCTTCAAAAGAGTGGGAAAAAAAAGTTCACCAGAAAACAAAAAGATTGACAGATTTCAAAGCATATTTGAGGTTGCTGATAGTGAATTTGCAGTGGTCTAGATCAGCAATCTAGATCTAGACCTTTTGCAAAACTTTTTTTCAGCAATAATTGGCAATTCAAAAGCAAGAACAGAGGAAACAGCAGGGTTTTTGCAAATAAGTGTATATTAGTCTGTTCTCATGCTGCTAATAAAGACATACCGGAGACTGGGTAATTTATAAAGGAAAGAGGTTTAATTGATTCACAGTTCTACGTGGCTGGGAAGCCTCACAATCATGGCAGAAGGTGAATGAAGAACAAAGTAACATCTTGCATGGTGGCAGGGAAGAGAAACATGTGTGGGGAACTCCCATTTTTATAAAACCATCAGATCTTAAGAGACTAACTCACTACCATGAGAACAGTGTAGGGGAAATCATCCCTATGATTCAATTATCTCCACCTGGCACCACCCATGACACATGGCGATTATTACAATTCAAGATGAGATTTGGGTGGAGACACAGCCAAGTCATATCAAGATGTATAAAGTGAAGGAACATTAAAGTATTAAAAAGAATGTTGTTGATGCAGTGGACAGTAAAATCTGTACTGCATAAAGGGGAGAAAATACAGAGAGAATTGTTTTACTGTGACACAATAGAGGTATTATTGGAGAACATATCTTTTTAAATATACTAATGATCATGGTACAGTGATTGAACAGCGTGTTGGAAGAAGAGTAGACTGTGGTAAAACGTTTGGATGCCTGAATTGGTAATTTGGAAACAAGAAAGAATTAGGCAAATCTCCAGGGGCAGACAGACCTACTAGGTCTGCAGAGGAATCTGATGTCTTGGTCTGAAATTAAAAGGATGGAGACTTGTTAGAATTGCGGGAGGTAAGGTAGATAAATAAAATCAATAGAGTGTATTTATGATCCAAGAAGCAAGTAGTATCTTGTATTACTTAAACGTTTAGTTTCTTATGCATACATATGGCTCAAACTCATTTAAAAAGATATTTGTAAAAAAACCAATTAAAAATCTAACACTAACAGCATTTATCTTGGTACTCAAAATTGAGGATGACAATGAAGTAGTATTTCAAAATAAATGAAATAACATGTAATAAAGAAAGGTAAGTAAACCTTAACAACAAAGAAACAGAAAACATTAGAATCATTCCCTAAATGTGGTAGAGATGATAAAATTGTTAAATTGTACACATAACAATTTGAAATAAATGTTTGTGTGAATTAACCTGGATACCAATGATAAAATGCACAAATAGGTTAACTCTGTAAGTTCTTTCCAGCGTTGCCTCCTTGGTAGATTACTACCTCAGATCCATGTCTGAGTTTAACAACCTCACAAAAGAAAAATAAATAAATAAACAAACAAACAAACAGGTCTCAGATAATGGTAAATTTTTGGCAAAGGGAGAAAGGACTGTAATAGTTTTGGCTAAATGAATGTGAACCTAAAAGTTAAAAGACATAAAATGCAAAGAACATGAAAGTAAATGATTGGGATGAAAAGATGTCATGAATTGTTAATGAGATTTGCTTTGAGGTTCTGACTCACACATGCAAAGCTTTCTTTGAAAGCTTGAAATATTAATAAAATAGACCATATTTTTACTTATGAAAAGTCTATTTTTCTTTCTAATGCCATTTGGATAATTATGAAAAGGACAGAGTAATTTTTATATTCTCCTTTGAATTGTAAGACTTTGATATTAGAACAAAAATTTGGTTTTGGAAACAAATCATACATTTTAAATTTTCCTCTTTTATAGTGAAGGTAAAGGCAATGGATTAAGGAGAAACTCAGATAGAAAAGGAAGAGAAATTGATTTATAATCTCCTACATATATATTGAGAAGTGAGCTCTCATTTTCATTAAATAAAAATATTTCATTCAAAGCAGCCTTATTCTTTATTCTATAAAAGCTCAGATGAATCAACTTTAATAGATTCCCAAGCCATCAAAAAGAATCCTTAATCACAGAAAGTGGAGACTTTTTCTTTTCATATTACTCCATTCCAATTCTCCAAATCCTTTACGTATACACATATACACACCTGGGGAGGCATGTGTATGCACAGGTAAATGCAGATACCCACTCATGAGAGAGAGGCTCAGAAAAAGGTATTAGGAAACTAAAACATTCCTAATTTTTTTGAACATAAAATGAACTATAAGTTAAACGCCCACCTTGTCATTTGATGGAATTGCTTTCATTAGTAAAATCCTTGCTTAAGGGATCTGTCATCTCAAAATATTAACTTTTAAGTATATATTACGTGCAAAAATTTATTTAAAACCACTTACCAGTCACCCTAATCAGAAAACACATTTTTCTAGTGAAATTTCAACTGTTTTACACTTGGTATCTAAATGCACCTGTCACAGGTTAGGATGTTTGCTGTAGAGAAAATATGATGTCTTTGTACTCTTCTGAATGATTGTTACTGGGACTTATAAAGGAGATACTATGTGAATAGAGACATTAAATTTCTAAGAACAAAACATGCCATAAATATTGCAGAATATTTTTTCCTGATGTTCCTGAGGGAGCTAACATTTTTAGAAAATTGTTTTTAGAGGCTGGGCACAGTGGCTCACGCCTGTAATCCCAGCACTTTGGGAGGCCAAGGCGGGTGGATCACAAGATCAGGAGATCGAGGCCATCCTGGCTAACATGGTGAAACCCCGTCTCTACTAAAAATATAAAAAATTAGCCTGGCGTGGTGGCAGGCTCCTGTAGTCCCAGCTACCCAGGAGGCTGAGGCAGGAGAATGGCATGAACTCAGGCGGCGGAGCTTGCAGTGAGCAGAGATCGCACCACTGCACTCCAGCCTGGGTGACAGAGCGAGACTCCATCTCAAGAAAAAAAAAAAAAAAAGAAAATTGTTTTTACAAAAAAACACTTTAACAAATTTTCTGCTAACTGAATTGTTGCAATGTTGCTACTCAACTTCTCTTACATCCTCAGAATCCTCCCTGTCTATGCCAATCTTCATTTCCTTCTCTTCCTTCAAATGTGTAATATGTTAAGAACGTAGAATCTAAAACTTTTTGTTAAAATCTGAGCATTTTGTGAAAGGCATTAGAATTTATTCTGTGTCTTCATTTGGATCCTCTTCATGACATCCTGGCAAATGGTTTCCTTGCTTCTGCTTGATTCAATTCCTACTAATAATCTTCTTTCAACAACTCTAATAATTAGGAAACAAAGTATCACCTATACCAAAATCTGCCTTTTAATAACATCCATTATTTGGTGCCAGCTTTGTATTCTAAAGCCATGCAGAGTAGATTCAGCTCCTCATCCTCAAAACCAATCTGTCTCATCCTTTGTAAGTGTATTAGCCTGTTCTTATGCTGCTATGAAGAAATACTTAAGACTGGGTAATTTGTAAAAAAGAAAAAAAAAAAAGAAGTTTAATTGACTCACAGTTCCTCATGACTGGGGAGGCCTCAGGAAAATTACAATCATGGTGGAAGGGGCCTTTTCACAGGGTCTCAGGAGAGAGAATGAGTGCCAGCATGGAAAATCCACATGCCTATAAAACCATCAGATCTCATGAGAGAGACTCACTCATTATTATGAAAACAGCATGGGGGAAACTGCCCCCATTATCCAATTACTTTCACCTGGTTTCAATTTGATCCATGGGGATTATTACAATTTAAGGTAAGATGTGGGTGAGGACAGAGCCAAATCTTATCATTCTGTCCTGGTCCCTCTCAAATCTTACATCCTCACATTTCAAAACAATCACGCCCTTCTAACAGTCCCTCAAATTCTGGCCGGGCGTGGTGGCTCACGCCTGTAATCCCAGCACTTTGGGAGGCCGAGGTGGGCGGATCACAAGGTCAGGAGATCGAGACCATGGTGAAACCCCGTCTCTACTAAAAATAGAAAAAATTAGCCGGGCGCAGGGGCGGGCGCCTGTAGTCCCAGCTACTCGGGAGGCTGAGGCAGGAGAATGGCGTGAACCCGGGAGGCGGAGCTTGCAGTGAGCCGAGATTGCGCCACTGCACTCCAGCCTGGGCGACAGAGCGAGACTCCGTCTCAAAAAAAAAAAAAACAAAAACAAAAACAAAAACAAACAAAAAAAAACAGTCCCTCAAATTCTTAACTCATTCCAGCATTAACCCAAACTCCAAGTCCAAAGTCTCATCTGAGACAAGGCAAGTCCCTTGCACCTATGAGCCTGTAAAATCAAAAGCAAGTTAGTTACTTCCTAGATACAATAGGGGTGTAGGTGTTGGGTAAGTACACCTGTATCAAATAGGAAAAATTGGCCAAAACAAAGGGGCTGCAGTGCTGCAGCTATAAAACAGGCTCTAGTCTTTTCTTCTGTCAATTGATCATAGGGAACTCCCAATGTGGCCATCAGTGCAGACTTGGGAAAAGAAGGCAGATTGGCAGGAGTGGAAACCACGGGCATTTGAGCCACTTCCTCATGTAACTTACTTGTGCCTTCAGGATCTCCTAAAACCCAGTCACATACATATCACTTCCACCTGATGATGAAATGCTGCTTTGCATGTCCGACTTTATGGTGAGCTGGGTCAGAAAGCACCCAGTTCATGATAGGCAGTTCAGGTTGCATGGTGGCTTAATGACCCACAGTCAAACATTCAGTTTCTACCAAAGCCCAGTAACAGGGCAAGAGCTGTCTCTGAAAAGGAGAGAAGTTATCTGCAGAAGATGGCAGGGCCTTGCTCCAAAATCTTAGAGGCCTCCACTGTGATTCACCTACAGGGGCCTGCCAAAGGCTCCAAACAACATCCGTATTTGACATTGACACCTCAAGCACCATTGAATCTGCTGAGTCATGTGACCCAAGTGGCACAGCAGCTTGCACAACAGCCTGAACCTGTTGCAGAACCTTCTCCTGTTCCAAACCCCGCTCAAAACTGGCAACCAATAAATGGGCCAGAGTAACAAACGCAAATGAGGAATGTGCTGCCTCCAAAATCCAAATAGGCTCACTAGGCATTATAACTCTTTCTTGGTTGTAGAAGGCGCAAAATGCAGCAATTTAATCTTCACCTTAGAATGACTATCTCAACAGTCCCCACACCACTGGACCCTTGGAAATTTCACTGGGGTAGAAGTTCTCTGAATTTTAGTCAAATTTATTTCCCATTCCCTAGCATGCAAATGTCTCATTTGCTGTTATTTATGGCTAAGAGAACAGAAGATGGTTCACATCACAGGACTGTGCAACGCCCTCCAGTATCAGCACAGAGCCTGATAGCTCTGCTGGGTGGCTACATTCAGATGATAAATAACCATCACTACAGTCTGGCTCTCAGGAAGCCACATCACTAGGAAGAAGGGGAGAGCGCTACATAAAGGGAACACCCTGTGGGACAAAAGAATCTGAAAGGCAGCCCTTGAGCCACAGATCTTTTCTCTAACATAGTCTACCCAAATGGTAATATGATAAAACAAGTTTCTTTAATGCCTACCAAAGTAGACATTTTGCAGAGTTAAAGAATCTTGTTTTATCATATTGCTCACCAGCAATGGATCCAAAACGAGAAATCCCTGAATTGCCAGAAAAAAGAATTCAGAAGGTTGATTGTTAAGCTAATCAAGGAGGCACCCAGGGAAATAGCATAAAAATAAACAATCACAACTTCTGGAAATAATGGACAAATTGAGGGAAATGTAAAATGCACTGGCATGTCTCAGCAGTAAAATCAAACAAGCAGAAGAAATAACTTCAGAGCTCAAAGACAAGGTTTTAGAATTAACCCAATCAAACAAAAATAAAGAAAAAAGAGTAAAAACAAAACAAAGCAAAACAGAAAACAAAGCCTCCAGGAAGTTTGGGATTATGTTAAATGACCACACCTAAGAAAAATCGGTGTTCCTGAGGAATAATGGGTAAAAAATCCACCAACTGTCATGCGGAGACTTACCTAACACATAAGGACTCATATAGACTTAAGGTAAAGGGGTGGAAAAAGATATTCTATGCAAATAGACACCAAAAGCAAGCAGGAGTAGCTATCCTTGTATCAGAAAAAACACACTTTAAAGCAACAGCAGTTAAAAAAGACAAAAAGGGACATTGTATAATGATAAAAAGAGTAGTCCAAAAGGAAAATATCACAATTTAAATATATGTGCACCTAACACTGGAGCTCCCAAATTTATAAAACAATAACTATGAGACCTAAGAAATGAGATAGACAGCAGCACAATAATAATAAGGGACTTTAATACTCCACTGACAGCACTAGACAGGTCATCAAGACATAAAATCAACAAATAAACAATGGGTTTAAGTTTTACCCTGGAAAAAATGGACTTCACAAATATGTGCAGAACATTCTTTCCAGTAACTGTAGAATATACATTCCATTAATTAGCACATGGAACATTCTCCAAGATAGATGATATGATAGGCCACAAAATGAGTCTCAATAAATTTAGAAAATTGAAATTTTATCAAGTACTCTCTCAGACCACAGTGGAATAAAATTGGAAATCAACTGTAAAATAAACCTTCAAAATCATGCAACTATATAGAAATTAAATCACCTGCTCCTGAATGATCGTTAAGTCAACAATTAAATCAAGATGGAAAGAAAAAAAAATTCTTTGAACTGAATGATAATAGTGACACAACCTATCAAAACCTCTGGAATACAGCAAAGGTGGTGTTGAGAGGAAAGTTCATGGCATTAAATGCCTACAACAAAAAGTCTGAAAGAGCACAAACAGACGATCTAAGGTCACACCTCAAGGAACTAGAGAAACAAGAACAAACCAAACCCAAACTCTGCAGAAGAAAAGAAGTAACAAAGATCAGAGAAGAACTAAATGAAATTGAAACAAAAAATAAAAAGATAAATCCAACAAAAACCTGGATATTCGGAAAGATAAACAAAATTGATGGACCATTAGTGAGATTAACAAAGAAAAGAAGAGACACAATCCAAATAAAGGCAGTTAGAAACAAAACAGGAGATATTGCAACCTATACCACAGAAATACAAAAGATCATTCAAGGCTAATATGAACATCTTTGCACACGTAAACTAAAAAACCTACAAAAGTTGGATAAATTCCTGGAAATATACTATCTTCCTAGATTAAACCAGGAAGAAATAGAAACTCTGAACATACCAATAAGAAGCAGTGAGATTGAAATGGTGATATGATTTGGCTGTGTCCCCACCCAAATCTCAGATTGAATTGTATCTCCCAGAATTCCCACGTGTTGTGAGAGGGACCCAGGGGGTGGCTAATTGAATCATGGGGGCCAGTCTTTCCCGTGCTATTCTCATGATAGTGAATAAGTCTCATGAGATCTGATGGGTTTACCAGGGGTTTCCGCTTTTGCTTCTTCCTCATTTTTCTCTTGCCATCACCATGTAAGAAGTGCCTTTTGCAACCCACCATGATTGTGAGGCCTCCTTAGAAGTGTGGAACTGTAAGTCCACTTAAACATCTTTTTGTTCCCAGTTTCAGGTATGTCTTTATCAGCAACCTGAAAACAAACTAATACAGTAAACTGGTACTAGTAGAGTGGGGCGTTGCTGAAAAGATACCCGAAAACATGGAAGCGGCTTTGGAACTGGGCAACAGGAAGAGTTTGGAACAGTTTGGAGGGCTGGGGAGACAGGAAATGTGGGAAAGTTTGGAACTCCCTAGAGACATGTTCAATGGCTTTGACAAAAATGTTGATAGTGATATGAACAATAAGGTTCAGGCTGAGATGGTCTCAGACAGAGATGAATAACTTAGTGGGAACTGGAGAAAAGGTGACTCCTGTTATGTTTTAGCAAAGAGACTGGTGGCATTTTGCCTCTATTCTAGAGATTTGTGGAACTTTGAACTTGAGAGAGATGATTTAGGTTATCTGGCAGAAGAAATTTCTAAGCAGAAAAGTATTCAAGAGGTGACTTGGGTACTGTTAAAAACATTCCATTTTCAAAGGAAAACAGCATAAAAGTTTGGAAAAATTGCAGCCTGATGATGCAGTAGAAAAGAAAAATCGATTTTGGGGGGAGAAATTCAAGCCACTTGCAGAAATGTGCATAAGTAACAAGGACCCTAATGTTAATCACCAAGACCGTGAGGAAAATGTCTCCAGGCCATGTCAGAGACCTTCATGGCAGCCCATCACAAGCCCATGGCAGACCATCACAGGCCCAGAGGGCTAGGAGGAAAAAGTGGTTTTGTGGGCCAGGCCCAGGTTCCCTGTGTTGTGTGGAACTTGGTGCCCGGTGTCCTAAGAACTTGGTGCCCGGTGTCCTAAGAACTTGGTGCCCGGTGTCCCAGCTGCTCCAGCCATGGCTGAAAGGGGCCAATGTAGAGCTCAGGCTGTGGCTTCAGAGGATGGAAGCCCCAAGCTTTGGCAGCTTCCAGGTCGCATTGAGCCTGTGGATGCACAGAAGTCAAGAACTGAGATTTGGAAACCTCTGCCTGGATTTCAGAAGCTGTCTGGAAACAGCTGGATGCCCAGATAAAAGTTTGCTCCAGGGGTGGGGCCCTCATGGAGAACCTTTGCTAGGGCAGTGTGGAAGGGAAATATGGGGTCAGAGCCCCCACACAGAGTCCCTATTGGGGCACTGCCTAGTGGAGCTGTGAGAAAAGGCCCACCATCCTCTAGACCCCAGAATGGTGGATCTACTGACAGCTTGCACCATGTGCCTGGAAAAGCCACAGACACTCAATGCCAGCCTATGAAAGCCGCTAGGAGGAAGCCTGTATTCTGCAATTCCACAGGGGCAGAGCTGCTCAAGGCCATGGGAACCCACTTCTTGCATCAGCATAACCTGGATGTGTGACTGGGGTTAAAGATCATTTTGGAGTTTTAAAATTTGACTGCCCTGCTGGATTTTGGACTTCTATTGGCTCTGTAGCCCCTTTGTTTTGGCCAATTTCCCTCATTTGGAATGGCTGTATTTACCCAATATCTGTTGTATCTAGGAAGTAACTAGCTTGCTTTCTATTTTATAGGCTCATAGAAGGAAGAGACTTGCATTGTCTCGGATGAGACTTTGGACTGTGAACTTTTGAGTTAATGCTGAAATGAGTTAAGACTTTGGGGGACTGTTGGGAAGTCAGGATTGTGTTTTGAAACGGGAGGACATGAGGTTTGGAGGGGTGAGTGTCAGAATGATATGGTTTGGCTGTGTCCCCACCCAAATTTCAACTTGAATTGTATCTCCCAGAATACCTATGTGTAGTGGGAGGAAGCCAGGGGGAGGTAATTAAATCATGGGGGCTGATTTTTCCCATGCTATTCTCCTGATAGTGAATAATTTCATGAGATCTGACGGGTTTCAGCAGTTTCTGCTTTTCTTCTTCCTCATTTTTCTCTTGCTGTTATCACATAAGTAGTGCATTTTGCCTCCCATCATGATTCTGAGGCCTCCTTAGTCATGTGGAACTGTATGTCCAATTAAACCTCTTTTTGTTCACGGTTTCAGGTATGTCTTTATCAGCAGCATGAAAACGAAATAATATAAAGAGTAATAAAAAATTTGCCAGCCTCCCCCCCTCAAAAAAGTCTAGGATCAGACAAATTCACAACTGAATTCTATTACACATTCGAAAAATAATTTGTACCAATCCTATTGACACTATTCCACAAGAAAGAGAAAAAGGAGATCCTCTCTAAATAATTATATGAAGCTAGTATCACTCTAATACCAAAACCAGGAAAGAACATAACAAAAAAGAAAAGTACAGACCAACGTCTTTGGTGAATATAAATGCAAAAATCCTTAACAAAACACTGGCTAACCAAAATGAATAGCATATCAAAAAGATAATCCACCAAGATCAAGTGGGTTTCATGCCAGGGACGCAAGGATAGTTTAACATCCACAAGTCAATAAATGTGATATACCACATAAAAAGAATTAAAAACAAAAATTACATAATCATTTCAAGAGATGAAGAAAAAGCATTTGCCAAAATCCAGCATCTTTCATTGATTAGAACCCTAGCAAAATTGTCATTGAAGGGATAAAACTTAATGTAATAAAAGCCATCTATGACAGACCCACAGCCAACATAATACTGAATGGGGAAAAATTAAAAACATTCCCCCTGAGAACTGTAACAAGACAAAGTTGCCCAGTTTTACCACTTCTATTCAATATAGTACTGGAAATCCTATGCAGAGCAATCAGACAAGATAAAGAAACAAAGAGTATCCAACTGGTAAAGATGACGTCAAACTGTTACTGTTTGCTGATGATATGATTGTATATGTAGAAAACCTGAAGACTTATTGAAAAAGCTCCTAGAACTGGTAAATGAATTCACCAAAGTTTCAGGATACAAAATTAATGTACACAAATAAGTGGCTCTGCTATACACCAACAGCAACCAAGCTGAGAATCAAATCAACCCCCTTCACAGTAGCAGCAAAAAATTAAGAATAGTAAAGTCCTTAGGAATATACCTAACCAAGGACATGAAAGATCTCTAAAAGGAAAACTAAAAACACTGCTGAAAGAAATCATAGATGATACAAATAACTGGACACATATCCCATGCTCATGGATAGGTAGAATCAATATTGTGAAGATGACCATATGGCCAAAAGCAATCTACAAATTCAATGCAATTCCCATGAAAATACTGCCATTATTCTTCACAGAACTAGAAAAAACAATCCTAAAACTCATGTAAAACCAAAAAACGAGCCCAAACAGCCAAAGCAATACTAAGCAAAAAACAAAAACAAAAACAAAAACAAAACAAAAACAAATCTGGAGGCATCTCATAACCCAACTGCAAACTATAATATATATGAGACCATACTGACCAAAACAGCATGGTACTGATATAAAAACAGGCACATAGACCAATAGAACAGAATATAGAACACAGAAATGAAGCCAGATACTTACAGCCAACTCTTTGGTTGCTCTTTGACAAAGCAAACAAAAATACAAAGTGGGGAAAGGACACCCTATTCAACAAATGGTGCTTGGATAATTGGCTAGCCACATGCAGAAGAATGAAACTGGATCCTCATCTCTCACCTTATACAAAAATCAACTTGAAATGGGTCAAAGGCTTAAATCTAAGACCTGAAACCATAAAAAACTATAACATTGAAAAAACCCTTCTAGACATTGGCTTAGGTAATGACTTCATGACCAAGAACCCAAAAGCAAACACAACAAAACAAAGATAAAAAGATGGAACTTAATTAAACTAAAAAGCCTCTGCACATCAAAAGAAACAATCAGCAGAGTAAACAGGCAACCCACAGAATGGGAAAAATTATTTGTAATCTACATATCTGACAAAGAATTAATATCCAGAATCTACAAGAAACTCAAACAGATTAGCAACAATAAATAAAAAAATAATAAAAGCAAACAAGCTCATCAAAAAGTAAGCTAAAGACTTGAACAGACAATTCTCAAAAGAAGATATACAAATGGCTAACAAGCATATGGACAAATGCTCAACATCACTGATTATCAGGAAAATGCAAATCAAAACCACAATGCAATACCACCTCATTCCTGCAAGAATAGCCATAATCAAAAAATAAAAAAATAATAGATGTTGGCACGGATGTGGTGAAAAGGGAACACTTTTACACTACTGGTGGGAATGTAAACTAGTACAACCACTGTGGAAAAGAGTGTGGAGATTCCTTAAAGAACTAAAAGTAGATCTACCATTTGGTCCAGCATCCCAATACTTGCACAACCATTTTTATAGCGGCACCATTTGCAATTGCAAAAATATGGAACCACCAGCTAAGGTTGCGGAGGCAAAGGTTGCAGGGAGCTGAGATCTCGCCACTGCACTCCAGCCAGGGCAACAGAGCGAGACTCTATCTCCAAAAAAAAAAAAAAAAAAAGGAACCAGGCCAAATGCTTATCAATCAATGAGTGGATAAAGAAAATGTGGTATATATATACCATGGAATAATACTTTGTCATAAAAAGAAACAAAATAATGGCATTCACAGCAGCCTGGATGGAACTGGAGATTATTGTTCTAAGTGAAGTAACTCAGGAATGTAAAACTAAACATTGTATGTTCTCACTCATGTGGGAGCTAAGCTATGAGGATGTAAAGGCATAAGAATAATACATTGGACTGTGGGGTCTTGGGGGAAAGGTTGGGGGATGGCGAGGGATAAAATATGGCAAACTGGATACAGTGTATGCTGCTCAGGTGATGGGTGCACCAAAATCTCAGAATCACCAATAAAGAACTTATTCCTGTAACCAAACACCACCTGTTCCCCCAAAACCCATGGAAATAAAAATAAAAATAAATATAAAAGAGGACATATGATAATTTCTTTCGGAATCCTTAAGTTTAAAAAAGTGATAGTAAAATTTGAAACAAAAAGATGACTTGAATACATAAATACATTTCCATGAGTTGGGAAAATTTTTTATTTAGAATTTCTAATACCCCAAAAAAGGACAGAGAAATGCAAGTGCCATTTTTGGTATGGAGTTAAACTCTACAATTATTCTTGTCTGAGTAATTTATTGATCTCTCTTCTCTGTCGTGTGTCTCTGCAGCTCTCTGTTTCTCACTCTCTCTCTCTCACCTTATATAAGTACACATGCATATTCATGTATATATAATACTTCGGATTTTAGATTTCATATCTATATATATGTTATAGAGATAAAATCTACTTTTTGACTACAGTAATCCTTCATACAATCTACTTTTTAAAAACTTTATTTCAGCTGAGATATAGTATTTATTATATATTATTGTGTCAGATCCTTAGATATCTGACTAAAGTTTACACATACACACATTTGTAATGTTCTCAAAGCACTTTTATTTGGTGTATCAGAATTAACCTATGAGATTTGCCTAACATATTTCAATTGAGAGTAGATAATAAAGTATTACAAATGTCATGAGCTATCGGTTTTCATTCTGAAACTTCTAGCACAATAAACTACTGAACATCTACTTTACCTTTAAAAAAGATTTCCCTTTCATTTTTAGCTGACATGTAATAATTGTAAAATTATATCTTTTTAACAAGCTTGATCAGCTAAGAGTACCAATATTTTAAATGATTTCAGAAAAATTTATCTTATTCCAGATTACTAGTCCAAAGAGAACCAAACATTTGTTTTCTACTGTTTCTTGTGGAAAATTTTACAACCAAGCATTACTTTGAATCATAATTTCAACTTTTATATTTATTTGTGACTATAGGGAATAATTGTCTGTATACAAACCATCTAAAACAAAATTGTCAATAAATGGCTGACAACTACTTTAAATTCAAAGCAGTAGAGACTTTCCAATAAAATATTATATAATGAAAATTGCTTTGCATAATACATTGAACAGGTAGATACCCTAAAGTACTCATTTACTTTCAAAATATAATATTTTAAGTTAGTAAGGTGAAGTGGAAAATAATATATTTAAGTATGGAAATTTTGCTTCTAAATGCTGAATTTCCAACAAATGTGACAAGCATGAGAAACTACCAAAGCTTTTTGCTAGTCAAGAGTTAGTGATAGATGCCTAAAACAGGTATTTGCTGAAAACAAAGCTGCCTTACAATGGAGTCTTTTTGCTCAGTTGCATTTAGTTTATGTGCCTGCTACCTAATGTTACCTGTTTAGCACAAAGACTCTGTAGGCCTACATTTTAAGAAGCAATTTTAAAATATTTTGAAATTTATATCTATACCACCATGATGATTTTTATTTGTAAACTTTTTTTCTGTTATAATTAATGACTTTTCTGTAACGTATTTGGCACAGCATGTTACTCTTAGAAATATGTATTTATGATGCAATTACATCTCATTAAGTCCTTGAGTTCCAAACCTTAGGTGGAGTCTTATTTCATATCTTTCCTCATTCTAGGCATACATTTGTTTATGTGGTATTTATGTTTCTTTAAATTGAAAGTTAATAAAATGGGTGCTAAATTAAAGAAAGGAAATGTCACTTAACACTTTCTTTGAAAGCAGAATATAATGTATTCCATTGAACAGCTGGGGAATTTTCATACTTTATGCAAATTTGTTCAAAAGTAACAAAAGTAGAGAAAATGTGAGTGTATAAGACTATTTCAAAGTGCAAATAAATGCAAATTGTCTACACATTAAAAATGTGTGCATACACTTATTTTTAAGCATTCATTGCACAATTGTTAACAGAAAACAGGATTTTTATGTTTTTGCTGCATAGCTAAGGGAGATCCAACTTATGATATGTAGTATGCTCATTTGCAAACAGAATAATGACATGAAATCCATAATTTGATTACACAAAATACAGAGCAATATGTGATAAGAAGAAAGACCCATCAGAGTTAGATGTTCCATATAATGTTTTAATCTTTCAGGAAACAGAAACAGCATTTTATTTTCCATTTTAGTACTTAATACTTTTACCAGCAAGAGTATCTCTTTCCAAATGGAAATAATTTTGAGAGTCCCATTAAGCACTATAAGTTTAATTTGTGAAATACATATTAAATTTATATATTCTTCATGTCTTATATATCATCTTTTTTATTTTATAGATATGAAAATAATGCAATGAAAATTCATTTTAAATGACTTTTTAAACTGAAATTGCTAAATGATATTCAGCATTGATATCCTAGATGACCTGTTTTTGAATTATGTGGTATATACATATCACAACTGGGCAGCTTACATATACTAATCTATATCATTGTAACTGGAATATGCATTTTTATTGATGTAGGTCTTAAAGTTCTCTATATTGAGTTTTCTTGGGGTAGATGTTTATAAAAAGCTAAAATATTCCCTTGGAAATATTAAAAAGTCATAATTTTTCTTCAATATATAGCATTTCTATCATTACACATTGGAATTCCAAATATTAATATTAATGTGAGATCAGGTGAACTAATCGGAGAGTAGATAAAATTAATATCGTGTACATTTTTCTTTTACCCAACAACAGACACTATCATCCCATATATCAATTTCTGTTTTACTTAATTTGAAATAATAATTGCATTTAAAAAAATATGGTAAAAAACCTGTATGTATTTGCTCTTTCTTTTCATTTTTTATTATACAATGGTGTAAATTTTATTTTGTTATCAAATATGAGTCTGGTTACTTAACTATTTGAAACATAGTTTAAATATTTAGGAAGTAGGGTACCATACCAACTAAACAATAAAAAGGAAACGGTTAAATAACACACCAAAACTCAACTCCTGTCACCCATGAACTGTTCCTGTGATTTGATACAAAATTTCTATTTCATTGGCACACAAATAAAAGAATAGCTCACCAAATAAATACACATATCCTAGATTAAATGTTATTTTGTCTGTGATGCTTTCCCCAAACTGAGTTTGCCAATCCAAACTTTTTTTCTAAAAAGTTTAACTGTGGCCTGGTGTTGTAATTTGTTTGTTTACAGATTTGTCTGTGTCACTGGATTGTGAGCTCTTTCAGTACAGGGGCCAGAAACAAAGTACCAGAGACCAGGGATCATGGTTAATTTGCTTGTATTAATTCAATATTCCCTGCCAAAACGATCTTTCCAAAACACAAAGCTAATGATTTTATCCTTCTGCTTCAAATACATTAGTGATTTTCCATATAACTACAGGGACTTTAGCATGAAGACTTAATTATCTGGTTCATTTTAATTTTTATTCTATCTGACATTTGTCTTTTGACTAAGTATTTATATTTAATGAAGCTACTTATATATTGGAATATAAACCTACAATCGTATTTGTTTTGTATTTATCCATTTTGTTGTAATTTTTTCTCCTTTCTGGTCTTATTTTGAAGTAAGATTTTTTTATTATTTCCTTTCTCCTTCTATTAGCTGGTTAACCTCATCTCCACACCTTTGCCCGCAGTAATCATTAACTTTATAGAACTAGCATTAGCAACATCAAACTCTCATGCTGTTTCACACTTTCACACACTATGCCTGAGATTCAATCTTCAAAATACCCTCAATCTTCATATGATACAAGAAGTTCTTCACTGCCCAAGGTTTGGTCAATATGAAGGAAACGCTACAGTCTCTTTCACATCTACCCTTCATATTTGCTCCGTTCTTTAAAGGTCGTAGCTGTCTGAGAGTTTAATATTACTTCATGTTTTTTCTATATATTGTAAATTTAAAAAATTAAAATCTGGGAGGTATTTATGTATTTTGTTATGGAATTTACCTGTTAAATCTCTGGCAAATATTGTCTATCAATTCATTTTTGTATTTAACTTTTCTTTAATGAATATTTTATAGTACAAAAGTGTTCTTAAATTATAATTTTTTTCTTTGTTGCTACTAAGAATACCCTAGCAATTTAGGTAGGCCCACTTTACCCTACATTTTCTTCTAATGGTTGACTATATATTCTTCTACTATCTTCATATGTAGTATTGTTTCACATTCACAATTTTAATCTGTTGAAGTTTTGTTGTAAATAGGAATTTGATAATTTTTCATAGGTATCTAATTTTATCCAAACCATTTATGGATAGCTTATACTTCCTTCCACTGGTATAAAATGTAAATCTTTTTCATTAACTACATTCTCACATTATATTAGTTTCTTTCTGTAATTATACAATTTCATTTGTAAAATTTATATTAACATAAAATATCACTTCTTTCTCTGTTAGATATGTCCCTCTTCACTATTATTTAGTTTTAAAATCTTTATTGGTTGCTAATGGCCTTCCTGTCTTCCATAGAACTTTAGAATTAATGTGTGAAGTTTTGTATTAAGAAACTCCTTTTGGAGTTTTGATTAGTATTGTAATGAATTCATAAATTTACTTGATAACACTTGTTATTTTTATAATATTAGGTTTTCCTTCAAGAAACATGATTTAAGTGCTTAAGAGTTTTTAAACAAGACAAATATGCTATACAGAAATAAAAAGATTGATAATTCTGATTATGTCGATAAAAGTCAAAAAGTACAGAAATTGGATCTACTTATCTTTTTAGATAAATTGTATATTTAATAGCATACAAACAGATATATACAGATATCTATCTATAAATGTAAGTGAACACATAAATATATTATATATAACTTTATACATTTATAAATTTAAATTGATGTAAATATATTCATCATATATATGTATATGTGTGCACATAAATTTTTATATATATAAATGCATTGTTGATGGGAATAGATTCTAAGAAATGTGTCCTTAGGTGACTTTGTAATTGTGCAAACATCATAGCATATATTTATGCAAACCTAAATGATACAGCCTATTGCACACCAAAGCTATATGAAATAGCTTACTGCTCCTGGACTTAAACCTGTACCGTAGGTTATTTTATTGAATGCCCTAGGAAATTATAACACAATGGTAAGTTTTTGTGGATCTAAACATATCTAAACATAAAATAGGTAACAGTGAAAATATGGTATAAAAGATAAAACATGGTACACCTATATAGGGAAACTCCATTATAATCTTATAGGACCACTGCTTTATGTACAGTCCATAGTTGACCAGAACATTGTTATGTAGTGTGCTATTGTTGTTTATTTTCAAGATTATAGTCATCCTACATAAAAAAAGATGAGAAATATTTTCTTTTTCTCTATTCTTCAGAAGATTTTGTATAAGACTGTGGTGAATTATCATTTGAAAGTTTGTAGAAAATTCTCTTAAGCACCATCTAGGCTGGATATCTTCTTTATACCAAGATTTGTAACCACTGCTTCAAGTTCTTAAATAAATATACAACTATTCAGAATGTGTATTTCTTCTTCAGTCAATTTCAACATTTTTTTCCTTTCATTTAGTCTGTTGTGTCTAAGCATTAACTTGTTTGCATAAATTTTTTGTAATACTTGTTTTATTTGTAGTTATGTTCACATTTTTGTTTATATTTATTTCTATTTGTTTTATTTGGTCAATCTTGGGAAATTTATGGTTTGTATGTCTTTTTAAATTTTCATATGGCTTTGTTTATCTCTAATCTATTTTTCTTGCCTCTATCATTGATCCCAGCTGTAATTTTTTAATCTTCTGTATATCTTATTAGGTCTATTGTAATTTTTGTTTTTTTCTAATTTTTTATATATCAAGCTGGTTAATTTTCAGCTTTTTTTCTATATAAGCTTACAGATTTAGATTTCACTTGAAACATTCTTATTTACATTTTAAATTTTTGATTTTTTTATCATTCTGTTCTAAGATTTTCATATTTCTGTTATTATTTGCTTCTTGATCCAAAAGTGTTTTAAAATATTTTTAATGTTTAAAAATATAGGATTTTATAATTTAGCTTTTTTAAAACTAATATTGTGGTCAGCACATGTGGTCTGTGTAATATATTTCATATGATATTTGTCCAACTATTTGTTATAGTTTGGTGTACTAATGGTTTTTGTGAATATTTCTTATGTGCATGGGAATAATGTTGAATGTAGACATCTGCATATAGCCATTAAGAAAAACATGTAAACTCTATCAAATCTTTTTCTTGATATTTTGTCTCCTAGATTGATCAATAATTGAGAAAGATATGTATATTTTTTCCTAAAACTCTATGGCTTTTTTCAAACCTATTTTGAATCTATTTTATTAGGCATTTTATAATTTTAGGTTCACAGCAAAACTAAGAAGGTACAGAGATTTTCCACACATCCCTGCTCACACACATGCATAACCTCCCTCATGATTAGCATTCGTCATTAGAGTGGTAGAATAGTTACAATTGATAAATCCATGTAAACACATCATAATCATCTAAAATCCATGGTTTATATTGGGGTTCACACTTCTTGTTGTACATTTTATGAGTTTGATGAAGAGACATGTATCAATCATTACAGTATCATACAGGGTATTTTCACTGCCTCTGTGTTCTGCCTATTAATCTCCTGCTGCCAACCCGCTACAACAACTGATATTTTTATTAACTGTACAGTTTTGCCTTGTCCTGGATGTCATAGAGTTGGAAGCATACAGTATGCAGCCTTTTCAGGTTCACTTCTTTCACTCAGTAATAAACATTTAAGATTTCATCATGTCTTTTCATAGCTTGATAGCTCATTTCTTTTTAGTGCTGACAAAGACTCTTTGCTTCACCATACATTGGTCGGACTCGTGAACCTTCTTCTAGTTCCATGTATGCACTTTCTTGTAAAATCCAGTTTTAGCAAGAACTCCCTAATCTGAATATTTGATCACTCTAGATATATGATCAGGTTTGTCATTATCCACCATCCCGCAAAGTCATATCTAATCACTCTGGCCTGTCTTCATCAAGAATCCAATTTGATCAATGCAGCCAGAATTCCCCTTAGCCCTCATGTTTCCTCTTAGTAATTTTCCATCCACTGAGCCTCACTCTGCTCCTTGGCTATAAATTCCCAATTTCCATGCTATATTTGGAGTTGATCCCAATCTTTTCCCTTACCACTGCAAAATCTATTTCAAGCAGTCCCCATAAAATCTTCCTTGCTGTGCTGTAACAACAATTATTGTATAAATTTTGCTTTAACAGTGCTAAATAATATTCCACTCTTTGAATGTTCCATAGTGTATTTATCTATTCATCTACTGAAGGACAATTTAGTTGTTTCCTAGTTTTGAAAATTATGAAGAATGCTTCTATAGGCCGGGCGCGGTGGCTCAAGCCTGTAATCCCAGCACTTTGGGAGGCCGAGACGGGCGGATCACAAGGTCAGGAGATCGAGACCATCCTGGCTAACACGGTGAAACCCTGTCTCTACTAAAAAATGCAAAAAAAACTAGCCAGGCGAGGTGGCAGGCACCTGTATTCCCAGCTACTCGGGAGGCTGAGGCAGGAGAATGGCGTAAACCCGGGAGGCAGAGCTTGCAGTGAGCTGAGATCTGGCCACTGCACTCCAGCCTGGGTGACAGAGCGAGACTCCGTCTCAAAAAAAAAAAAAAAAAAAAAAAAAAAAAAGAATGCTGCTGTAAACATACGTGTTCAGGTTTTCATGGACGCAAAATTTCTACTCATTTGGGGAAATTGCAAGAAGTGAAATTTCTGATTCATATGTTAAGAGAATGTTTAGTTTTACATAAAACTGTCAAACTGCATTGGAAAGTGACTGTACCATTTTGCATTCCACCAGCAATGAATAAGAGTTTTTGTTGCTCCACATCTGCAACAACATTTGGTATTATCAGTGTTCAATATGTTTGCCATTGAAGTCGTATCTAATTGTTTGTTTGCACTTCCCTCATGAAATATGATGTGGAACAATGTTTCACATGCTTATTTGCATTGTGTATGTATGCACACACACACACACATACACACACACACACACAGGTAGAGTGTCTATTAAAGTCTTAGGTTCCTTTTAAATAATTTTTTATTATTGACTTTTAAATGTTCATTTTATATTTCAGATAAGAGGACTTTATAAGATGTGTCTTATGAAAATATTTTCTTCTCATTTGGGATTTATCTTTTTATTTTCTTGACATTGTCCTTTGGATAGCAGAAAATTTTAATTTTAATAAGTCCAGCTTATCAATCATTTTTTTCATGGATTGTGTTTTTGATGTTGTATCTAAAAGGTCATCACTGTACCCAATATCATCTAGCTTTTCTCTTATATTATCTTCTACGAGTTTTACAGTTTTTTGTTTTACATTTAATTTTATGATTCCTTTTGAGTTAACCTTTGTGAACAGTATAAGGTCTGTGTTTAGGGTTTTTTTTTTTTTTTTTTTTTTTTTTTTTTTTTTGCATGTGGCTGTCCAGTTGCTTCCACATCATTTGTAGAAAAGACTATCTTTGCTTGATTGTATTGCCTTTGCTTTTTTTGTCAAACATCAGTTGAGTACAAATGTGAATCTATTTTTGAATCTATGTGTTACATTAATCTATTTGTCTAGTCTTTCACCAATATTATACTTTCATGATTACTGTAACTTTAGAGTGTCTTAAAGTCCAGTAGTGTCGTTCCTTCAGCTTTGTTATTCTCTTTCAATGTTGTATTAGCCATTTTGAATCTCTTTTTTTCTCCAAAAGAACTTCAGAATCACTTTGCTGATATACCTAAAATAACTTGCTGACATTTTAATTGGGATTGCATTGAATTTATAGATTAAGTTTGGAAAGACTGACATCTCGATGATATTAAGTCTTTCTATCCATGAACATAGGATATCTCTCCATTTATTTAATTAATCTTTGATTTTGTTCATCAGACTGTATAATTTTCCTCATATAGATTTTGTACTTATTTTGTTCAATTTAGACCTAAGCATTGTATTTTTGTGGTGCTAATGGAAACGGCATTGTTTTTAATTTCAAATTTCATCTGTATTTTTTCATGTGAATATGACTATGTGTAATGATAGGTCCAGTACCTCAAAATGTGACTATATGATGATAGGGTATTATAGAGGTGAAAAATTAAAATCAGGTCATTATGGCGAACTCCAATCTAATCTGACTTGCGTCTTTATAAGAAGAGATTAGAACACACAGGAAAACACCAGAGGTATGTATACACAGGGTTTTTTCTTTTTTTATCACATGTCAGATAGTTAAAAATTTATATCATTCACATATTAAATTTTTATCATTGCTTACTTTTACTTATTTGTAATAATTATTGTTCATTTTATTACTAATTTTTTAGAATATTATAGTATTTTTATTTAATTTGAAGATTTCAAAATTTTATTACAATGAGTTTTTCATATACTCTCTTCAATACTTCATTTATCCTTTTTATCTGAAAAAAATGTATTTTTATTTACGTTAGCATATTTCTTCCACACTTTTCTAGATTACTCCTTTCCTTTCATTCATTTCTGTGCCATTTTTCAAGAACTACTGTTAACTTATTATTAAAACTTCTAAATCTATCTGTCTGTTTCCTAAATTGCTTTCTGTAGATTTTTAGCTTTCATTTCTACATTCTAAGATAATATGCTTTCAACAAAATCAAGTGCCCCGTTTAACTATCTTATAAGGATTTTGTGAGATAATTTTTCTTTAAATGTTCTCAAAGTTTTATTATATGAAGAGTTTTACACTCACATTATTAAAAGTTTACAAGTTAAAAGCAGAGTAAAGTGTGAAAACTCTCCTAGATCTAATCTCCATACACCTAGGTTCCTGACCCTGAGTCAAATAAGCCTGCCAGTTAACTTTGCATTCCCTAGTAATACTTTATACACAGACACACATTGTATACACTCTTTAAAAATACTCTTATGGTAGCATCCTACAACCATGATCTATAGAAAAGTATATTTTTATTTAATATATTTAGAAAATTTCCTGTTTTAGTATTTAGGAAATTTTTTTCCTGTATTCTTTTTTTTTTTTTTTTTTTTGTGGTGACATGTTATTCCATCATATAAGTAATTAATTTTCTGAGTCTTGAAGGATCTCAGAATATTTTTAACTTTTTTGTATCACATGCAAAGCTGCAATAAATAAGCTTGGACTTACATTATTTTGAATCTTGATGAAGAAATCTATAATACTTTTCTTAGAAGTGCTATTGCTCTGTCAAAGGACGTGTTCACATTTAATTATGCAAGGTAGCAGAAACTCTTGAGAAGACAATTTTGAAAATTTATGTTTTCCTACAATTAAACCATACTGTTAAGATGTAAAAAGTTATAAGTAACATTAGATCCGATACAATATAAACTCTGAAAGTGCATATGTCTTGTGATTTTCTACCTATGTATCACTGACAATAAAGTACCTGATGTGTAACAATTGCTTAATCAGTACAATGGAATAAATAAGTACATGATGCAATGTGCATTTGTGAGTTTTTCTACTTTGCATTCATCTTCATTTCTACCATTGACTATCAATACCATCCTGATTTTGCAGTGAGGAAATCACTGTTTCTTCAAACTCAGTCAGTGGGGTTAGGGTTTCTTCCAAATCCAGTTCCAGGAGTGACAAGTGGAGTAAAAATATAAACAATAAAGCTTGCATTACACAAAGTTCCATGATTGATTCAGTGATAAATACTTGATGCAATCACATCCAATGATAAATTTGAGAGTTGTTCTTAGATATCAATAGTTAAGATATGCTTTATTGAGGGCCATATTAATATCCTTGTAAACATTCCTGGAAGGTGTTCTCTTAGCATTTCTGTTTATTCATAAAAACAGATTCCTGGCTGGGTGTGGTGACTCACTCCTGTCATCTCAGGACATTGGTATATCAAGGTGAGAGAAGAGCTTGAGATCAGGAGTTTGAGACCAGCATGAGCAATATAGTGAGACCCCAACTAATTATGGTTTGACTCTGTATACCCAACAAAAATCTCTTATTGAATTGTGATCCTGAGTGTTGGAGGTGGGGATTGGTGGGAGGTAATTAGATCATGGAGTGGGTTTCTAAAGATTTAGTACCATTCCCTTAGTTCTGTCTCATGATAGAGTTTTCATGAGATCTGGTTGTTTAAAAGTGTATAGCACTTCTCCCTTCTCTGTCTCTCTGTGAGACGTGTTTGCTTGACCTTTGCCTTCTACTATGATTGTAAGTTTCCTGAGGCCTCCACAGCTATGCCTCCTGTACATTCTGCAGAACTGTGAGTCAATTAAACCTCCTTTCTTTATAAACTACTCAGTCTCAGATAGTTCTTTATAGCAATGTGAGAATGGACTAATACACCAACTTTACAAAAACAAAAAAATGTAAAAGCAGTGAGGCATTATGGCATGGGCCTGTAGTTCCACATACTGAGGAGTTTGAGTTGGGAGGATAACTTAAGCTGAGGAGTTAGAGGTTACAATGAGCTAGGATTGCTCCATTGCACTCCAGCCTGCACAACAGAGTGAGACCATCTCTTAAAACAAAAAAGAAAACACAAATAAACAGGAAAACAGATTTCAAGCTGAAAAGAAGATTACAGATTACAGAATAAGAAAAATGGGTCTTATTGAAAATCCCTGGGTGAGGGAGTATCTACTTAAATAGGGTAGTAGAGAACATGTTTTGAAGTAAAAACTTCAGAGCCTGTTGTCTCAAAGTAGTTGAACAGAAAGACAATTACTCAAGTCCATAGTTGCAAAATAATTGGTTAGTTACTGACATGGTTTGGCTGTGTCCGCACCCAAATCTCATCTTGATGGTAACTCCCACAGTTCCTACATGTCATGGGAGGAGCCAGGCTGGAAGTGATTGAATTATGGGAATGGGTCTTTCATGTGCTGTTCTCATGATAGTGAATGAGTTTCATGAGATCTGATGGTTTTTAAAAGGGCAGTTTCCCTGCACAAGCTCTCTTCTCTTGTCAGCAACTGTGTGAGATGTGCCTTTCACCTTTCACCACGATTGTGAGGCCTCCCCAGCCACATGAAACTGTAAGTCCAATAAAACTCTTTCTTTTGTAAATTGCCCAGTCTCAGGTATGTCTTTATCAGCAGCATGAAAACAGACTAATACATTAAATTGGTAGCAGTAGAGTGGGGCACAGCTGAAAAGATACTTGAAAATGTGAAAGCAACTTTTGAACTGGGTAACAGGCAGAGGTAGGAACAGTTTGGAGGGCTCATAAGACAAGAAAATGTGGGAAAGTTTGGAACTTCCTAGAGATTTATTTAATGTCTTTGACAAACATGCTGATAATGGTATGAACAACAAGTTCCAGGCTGAGATGATCTCAGATGGAGATGAGGAACTTGTTGGCAACTGGAGCAAAGGTAACTCTTGTTATGTTTCAGCAAAGAGACTGGTGGCATTTTGCCCTTGACCTAGAGATTTGTGGAACTTCAAACCTGAGAGAGAGATGATTTAGGGTATCTGTTGGAAGAAATTTATAAGCAGCAAAGCATTCAAGACGTAACTTAGATGCTGTTAAAGACATTCCGTTTTATAAGGGAAGCAGAACATAAAAGTTTGGAAAATTTGCAGCCAGACAATGCGATAGAAAAGATAATCCCATTTTCTGAGGAGAAATTCAAGCCAGATGCAGAAATTTGTGTAAGTAACAAGGATCCAAATGTTAATCCCAAGATAATTGGGAAAATGTTTCTAGAACATATCAGAGGTCTTCATTGCATTCCCTACCACCACAGGCCTGGAGGTCTGACTTGGTGTCCCACATCCCAGCTGTGACTAAAAGGGGTCAATGTATAGCTCCAGCAATGGCTTCAGATGGTACAAGCCCCAAGCCTTGGCAGCTTTCACATGGTGTTGAGCCTGCAGGTGCAAAGACATGAAGAATTGAGGTTTGAGAACCTCCACCTAAATTTCAGATAATATAGCCTGGCTGTCCAGGCAGAAGTTTGCTGTGGGCGTGGGGTGACCATGGAGAGCCTCTGCTAGGGCAGTGAGAAGCAAAATGTGATGTTTGAGCACTCACAAAGAGTCCCTACTGGGGAACCACCTGGCGACTCTGTGAGAAGAGGGCCACCGTCCTCCAGACCCCAGAATGGTAGATCTACCGACAGGTGGCACCATGTTGCTGGAAAAGCCACAGACACTCAACACCAGCCCCTGAAAAGAGCTTGGAGGGAGGCTTTACTCTGCAAAGCCACAGGGGCAGAGCTGCTCAAGACTATGGGAACCCACCTCTTGCAGCATCATGACCTGGATATGAGACTTGAAGTCAAAGAAGATCATTTCAGAGCTTTAGAATTTGACTGCCCTGCTAGATTTCAGATTTGCACAGTGCCTGTAGCCCCTTTGTTTTGGCCAATTTCTCCCATTTGGAATGGCTGTATCTACCCAGCGTCTGTACTCTCATTGAATCTAGGAAGTAACTAACTTGCTTTTGATTTTACAGGCTCATAGGTGGAAGGGACTCACCTTGTCTCAGATGAGACATTGGGCTGTGAACTTTTGAGTTAATGCTGAAATAAGTTAAAATTTTGGGGGACTGTTGGGAAGGCATGATTGGTTTTGAAATGTGAATGTACGATATTTGGGAGGGACCAGGGTGGAATGATACGACTTGGCTGTGTCAGTACCCAAATCTCATCTTGAATTATAACTCCCACAATTCCCCCATGTCATGGGAGAAAGCCAGTGGGAGGTGACTGAATATGAGGGAAGATCTTTCCTGTGCTGTTCTCATGATAGTGAATGTGTCTCATGAGATCTGATGGTTTTAAAAAGGGGAGTTTCCCTGTACAAGCTGTCTTCTCTTGTCTGCCACCATGTGAGAAGTACCTTTCACTTTCTACCATGATTGTGAGGCCTCCTCAGCCACCTGTAACTGTAAGTCCAATAAAACTATTTTTTTTTGTAAATTGCCCAGTCTCAGGCATATCTTTGTTAGCAGTGTGATAACAGACTAATACAGTTACTATTGCTAAAAATTATCTTTGTTTCAAATAGTATTTTAATAAGAATTTGCAGAAAGAATATAATAAAATAAAATAGTAACTTTTATACATGTGCAATAATCTTTCTACCAGCAAACCTTTCCCGTGAAGTTGTAGTGTATCATAGTATTTTTACTGATATCTGCATTTAAAAATCTAGAGTTCTGTAATAAAATACATGAGTTATATAAATTGTGAGCAACATTAATTGAGATTAGTTAGGAAGAAAAGGAATAATGTGTAGTCTCTAAAAATGGAAATCACAAATCACAGCAAAAGGCAGAGTAGAAACAAGTTTGAATCTTATAATATTATAATTATGATCTGAGAGTGTTTACATATAAATTTTACCAAAATATTAACTGTATAACTAATAACAATATGAAGACAAACTGTTACTTAAGCACTTATGTGGCAGGCACTGTGATGTATAATTTGCGTAGACTACTGCGTTCGATTTGTAGAGCATCAGGATGCAACTAGGGAGAGCCACAGGGTCCAGGCAGAGAACCACTGAGGAGTCGTCCTGCTGAACAGTGGGTTAACTTTGTCCCCTTAGTGTAGCTGGAAGGCAGAGCAAAGAGGAAAGAGGATTATTCTTGAGGCTTAAGGAGTAATGTTGTTTGCCCCATTAGGTTTTGGACTTGCCTGGGACCTCTCATTCCTTTCTTTTTTCCCATTTCTCCCCATTGAAAAGGGAATATCTGTCCCTATGCCTGTTCCACTATTATATTTTGGAAACACACAACGTGGTTGGTTTCCACAGCTGAAGGAGAATTTGTGTCAGGATGAAACATAACTTGGGTCTCACCCATATCTAATTTAGATAACATATAGATGAGACTTTGGGTTTTAGACTTTTGAGCTGTTGCTGGAATGAGTTTAGACGTTTGAGGCTGCTGGGAGGGGATAAATGCATTTTACATATGAGAAAGATATGAATTTTTGGCAAGCAGGGGCAGGATAGTATAAACTGAATGTTTATGTCCTCCCCAAATTCATATGTTGAAATTCTAACCCCCAATTTGATGGTATTAGGGGGTGAGTTATTTCTCAGGTGGCTGAGTTATGAGGATGGAGCCCTCATGGATGGAGTTAATACCCTTAAAAAAGAGATTCCAGAGACCTCCTTCGTCCATTCTGCTGTGTGAGGACACAGCAAAAAGATGATTGTCTATTATCCAGCATACAGGTACCCATTAGACACTGAGTCTGTCTGTGCCTTGATCTTGGACTCCTCAGCCTTCTGAACTATGAGAAATAAATGTCTGTTGTTTAAGTCACCTAGTTTGTGGTATTTTGTTATAACAGCCTGAACAGGCTGAAGTAGCCTCCTATGAGTTTTTTTACTCTCTTCAATATCATGGATGATGACAATAAACTGAGGTACAGGGTCATTCACCAAAAGTCTATTAGCTTGTAAGTGATGAGTCCCCGTCTGACTTAGAACCCAAACTCTTAAACAGTACATTAACCTAAGGAGGTAGGACGATAAAGTGCTTAAGGAAGGACTAAATACATAAAGCTCTTTAGATGTGTGTTAGCAGAAAAATAATGCCTAACAAACAATAAAATCCTAAAATGTTTCAGCCAAGTACAGAATGGAAAAACAGAATTTAAATTGCATATAATGAGAAAAAAATATTTTACAATAATTTTATTGAAATTCTGGAGGTGCAAGAGACCTGTTGACTATCTACTTAATATCAGTTTACCCCATTTTTCTTAGGAAAACAATCTTATAATTTTACTCATGTTAACTCTACCTCTCCTAAGTTTAGGTAGAAATCTTGAACAGTTTAAACCTCATTTTCCTAACAAGCAGGGGGCTTAGGATTGGTTATACCAACCCATCGTCTGCAAATGAGATATGACAAAGTTTGCTAGGCGATTCTGGAAAATATTTTCTTTCCCTCATAAAGAGAAACAGAGAAAGATGAATTAACTTCATCCTCTGGACAGCATAATGCCTGCATGAATCCCTGGAACTGCAGAACCCATCCTGTGAGAATGAATCGAAAGTTCAAGTACAGGTGCCAGAGGGAGAAATGGAAAGAACCTGAATCTTGCATGATATCGTTGAGCTTCTGAATTAACAACCACAGAGCCAAGTCTGCTTCCAGATTTCTTCTTAAATATCATAAATCCTTATTGATTGAGCCACTGGAGTTTTTTTTTTTTTTTACAATTTGTAAGCAAAAATATTCTAACTGAAATAGATACTGAAAAGTCCCTGAAGGATAAAAATAGAAATTAGTATGTATGTTAAAGAAAACCAGTTATTAAACATTTTCACATTCCCCTTAGTGTTCTATCTTCACACTTTTATTGTAACAAATATAAATTAGGAAAAAATGCTTTCAGTATCAATGGCAAACTAAATTTTCCTCAGCATCATTATTTTCCTTGAGAATTTTATATTTCATAATGATAAATTCCCTATAAATAGTGTTTTCCATAAATATTACTTCAGTAGTTTATAATAAAATACAAATCAAATAAAATCTTATACGGTAACATTGTTTTCAGAAAAAAATATATGGAACATATCCTTGGTCTCTTACTTGAAATTTGATGGGTAAACCTACTTTTTACAAGAATAGATTTAATAGAAAATTTAAATTTTTTCTACGTTAATTTTATTTAGCTGATATAGAATGGTTATAAAGTACAAACATGTACTTTAACATAGCATTACTCTTTATCTCTGTATAAATAATACTTTCTGAGATTTTTATTAATTGATAAAATTACTTGTAAAATCTGTACATATATAGACATTTCTAGATGTCAAACATGGCAGTTATACAAGTACTCAAAGACTGTAATTTTGAAAACTGTCTCATTCCAGGTGGCTTATGTAGCTTAGCTTTCATCTTAGTCAATACTATAATGTATCGAGAGACCAACAATGATACAGGCAAAGAAAATGGAGTGAGCACAATGGCTGGAATGGATACACAATGATAGTATTGATAGAGAAAATGAGTCAGATTTTTTCAACAATTACAGTAGACAACGTAACAGTTGTAATTGAATGAACATCACACAGTAAATGAAAAGGAGCTATGGACTATTCCAGTTTTGATTCTAGGAAGAATGAGTAATAATGTTCTCAGGAGTGAATGGGGCATTCACTGACTCATGAAAGTTTAGCAAGTAGAAATGAACCATTCATTTAGCAACGAAACCAATCTGAAGTGGTACTTTTGGATAAATAGAATAATCTATCCATGGGGCTCAAATAAGTTTTAATATTGACTTTAGTATATACTATCAAAAACCATCCAGGTGAATCATGGCCTATTACTTCTCATAAGAAGGAAAACTCAAAAAATCTTAACAGAAGGAATTGGCAAAGCAAACGTCTGAATTGTATCTCACACACTTGAAGACTTTCAGATACGTAAGCATATAAATTTTTTTTAAAAAGTGTAACCATGCACTTACGCTATTTGCTTGGGGAGTTGAGCTTATCAACACTCTGCTTAGCTCCCCAGTTCTTATGTTAGATGTGTATGTGAAATCATCCTGTCTTCCTTCTTCCATTCTTGCACTTCTAGAAAGTATTACCTTTCTATGATTATAAATGAATATATTTTTATAAAAAATAATCTGTAATAAATAGAAAATTAGAAGTTTGAAAACTACTTATAATACCATCTACAGGTAACATTCACAAATTTTTCTTTATTTCATTGACATACATATACACATTCCTTTAAAACTAATGATGTTTCTTAAAGAGCTTCTGCACAGCAAAAACAAACAAACAAACTCTCACAAGAGTGAACAGACAACCTATAGAATGGGAGAAAATTTTTGCAATCTATTCATCTGACAAAGGTCTAATATCCAGAGTTTATAAGGAACTTAACCAAATGTACAAGAAAAAACGCAATCTCATTAAAAAGTGGGCAAAAGGCAGGAACAGACACCTCTCTAAAGAAGACATGTATGCATCCAATAAACATGAGAAAAAGTTCAACATCGCTAATCATTAGAGAAATGTGAATCAAAACCACAATATGATACCGTCTCATGCCAGGCAGAATGGCTATTATTAAAAAGTCAAAAAACAACAGATGCTGATGAAGTTGTGGAGAAAAAGGAACGCTTTTGCATGCTTGGTTGGAGTTAAATTAGTTCAGCTGTTGTGGAAGACAGTGTGGTGATTCCTCAGAGACCTAGGGACAGAAATACTATTTTACCTAGCAGTCTCATTACTGGGCATATACCTGAAGGAACATAAATCCTTTTATTATAAAATTACATGCATGCATATGTTCATTGCAGCACTGTTTACAATAGCAAAGACACAGAATCAACCTAAATGCCCATCAATGATAGACTGGATAAAGAAAATGTGGTACATGTACATCATGGAATATTATGCAGCCATACAGCCATAAAAAGGACTGAGATCATGTCCTTTGCAGGGACATGGATGGATTTGGAAGACATTATCCTCAGCAAACTAATGCAGGACGAGAAAACTAAACACCACATATTCTCACTTATAAGTGGTAGCTGAATGATAAGAACACATGGACACATGGAGGGGAACAACATACTCTGGGTTCTGTTGAGAGGGCTGTAGGGGAAGGGAGAGTGTCAGGAAGAATGGCTAATGGACACTGGGCTTAATACCTAGGAGATGAGATGACTTGTGCAGCAAATCACTATGACACACATTTTCCTATGTTACAAACCTTTGGATCCTGCACATGTACCCCTGAACTTAAAATAAAAGTTGAAGAAAAAAAATAAAATTAAAACAAAATAGTGATGTTCTTTCTATATATTTTAAATAAAAAACATACTCACTGCATTAATCTTTCTCTAATGACTTTTTCTAAGAACAAATTTATCACCACACCTTGAAATCTTGTAATGTCCACAGACAATAAGAGCGATTTTTATGTAGTGATAAAGAACAAGTTCTTACATAGCTAACAACTACACAAATTGAGTTTCAATTACCAAAGAAACTCTCCCAAATCTTCACTCATTTTCCTTACCAAGATTTTAACTTTAAAATTACAAATAATTTAGAAGATATTTTAATTTTTGCCACAAATGAGAACAATCCCGTGTGTGTGTGTCTGTGTGTGTATGCACACGTGTGTTTACATCTTAGCATAGGGTTCTGTTAATCAGTATTTCCTCACCAAGAAAAATGATCAGAGTTCAGAGTTAATTTCTCCCAGCAGCTGAATTGGAATGCCTTTTTTCTGAAAGGGGACTCATTTACTCTTCTTGTACTGCTTTCTGGTTCACTGCACAATTTCATGTCTCAATCTGCATAAGAATGCCACCATGGCTGCATGCCTGAAATATCAGTGGAAGAAAGCTCTGACATCAGCTACTCTCCCTACTCAAAGTGTAATTTTGAGTTGGAAAAACTGCCTCCTGTTGAGGGCTGGCTCCTTACAGTCCATGTGTATATTTCTCCACCAGCCAACAATAGCCTTTGAATGTCCTTGCTGGTCACAGCTACATTGAAACCTACAAATCCCAAGATTCCATTTATCAAAATGTTTTTTCCTGGCTAGAAATGTGCTTCCATTTCCTCCTGTGGTTCTCTGTAATTCAATGATCACCAAAGCCAGAAACCTTAGAGCCATTGTCCATAACTCTTACCTTTTCTTGCCCATGTCTAAAGATTCTGTTTCCAAAATGACTTTCTAATCTCGTATGTTGTCTCTTTATTTCTTTAAACAAACAAATGGTAAATAAAAATGAGCTACTATATGCTTAGTATCTATGTAAAAAAGGATTTGAAAAAAGATTGCCTATTCAATAAATTGTATTTCAAGTATAACTCCAATAAATTAAAAAATTAGGATTTTTTTTCCTCCTGTCTTATGCAGCTGATCTGAAATGAAATCTATAATACTTACTGAGGGAGTTGGAGAAAAGAAACAATTTGAAGAAATTTACAATATATTTAGAGAGATAAAAATAAAAGCAAGCAACACAAGAACATAACAGAATACAGTTATGATTCTGTCAGCTGTGGAGGATGTGCAGATAAATATGCACTACAGGAGTCAGGAAAAACAGCATAGAGGAGGACTTTTCTGAGTCATGGAAGGTAAATGAAGACAGACTATGAAACATCAAGTGAGGAAGACAGTATGAACAAAGAAATATGTGTGTATTTGTGTGTGTGTGTGTGTGTGTATTTTTCCAACATCTGTGTGCTTGGCATCATGGAAACCATAATGAATAGAGGGAAAAATCTATATCGAAGCTTCATTTTTATATAGTTAGAAGGAGACCACAATATGACCGGACTTTAAAACTATTGCAATATAAATTAGGAACTGATACAAGTTATTTGACAAAGCATGGTTTAGGTAAGTAGAATTTAAGGAATATAGCAAAGAGTACTTAGTTTCCAGCAGAACAAGTATCACACATGATGAGGGCTTCTATTGAAGTGATTTCATTTTAAAATGATGTAGGTCTAGGTGAAGTGATGGGATGGGTAGATGAAAGAGCTAAAGCTAACTTATGGTCTGCAAAAAAAAAAAAAAAAAAAAAAAGACATTTGGAAGAGGTTGGTTTTGGAGAAAACAGACTGGAGAAGAATGTAGTTATTTGCTAAACACATTCTCTATTATTAGGCAACAAATGGGAAAAAGAATACAGAACCATATAACTATCATCAGTAGAAAGTAGACTTCACACTTGGGTTTGAAATGGAGGTATTTATCCAACATTTATCTTGGATCCGTTTGATTAAAATGACCATTAAAATAACTCCAACATCTCATTTTAAAATGGTAACACCTGTTAAAATTTACTGAATGCTTACCATGGTCGAGACATTATGATAGGCATATTACATTCAATGTATTACAGTAAGCTGATAAAGTAGGACTACTATTTATTACAATGTTATTTATGACAATGTAACAAATGAGAAAGATATGTATCTTATTATTCATATGAGTCTTTTCTCATGCTATTCTAGTATTGGAAATATCTTTTCCTTGGTCTGGAAAGAGCCAACTATTACTTGTCTTTAAACTCATAAGATCCAGTTCATATCATACCTTCTCCAGAGTTCTTTCTGCTTCCCAAACTAAAAGTAATTACTTCCCTTAACATATTTTCACTTATACTCTCTTTTAACAGTAAGCATGATTACCCTTACATTATTCTTTTTATTAATATATATTACTGCCTAACAAATTATCCCAAACCCCGTGGCTTCAGACAATAATAATAAAATTATTCTCTCTTAGTTTCTGTGCCGCAGGAATTCAGGAGCTGTTTCTCTGACTTATTCTGGCTCAGGACTTTTCATGAGGTTGGAATCAAGATGTCATCTGTGACTGTCATCATCTAAAGGCTTGACTGGGACTACAAAATCCACTCCTGGGATGACTCACCTGCATGGCTGTTGCCAAAGGGCTCAGTTCCTTACCACATGAGATTCTAAACGGGTATGTCTGAGTTTCCTCAGGATGTGACACGTCCTCGTGATAGGGTCCCTGAGAGCAAGTGATCTGAGAGAGAGAGAGGCATCCACAAGGTCTTTCATGTCCTAGTTGCAGAGTCACACACAGTCCCTTTACCTTATTCTATTGAATAGAAGTGACCCACTAAGTACAGCCTACACTTAAGGAAGGAAGAATTAGGCTCCATCTTTTAAAGGAAATGACAAAGAATTTGTGGATAAATTTTAAAAGTCAACACATTTTTTAATGTGTCCTTTTCCACACTATTGACCTCAGAGGAGGAGTCCTCCTTGCTGCCTTTGTATCCCCCAGGATATCTTGGTACAGTGTGTTTGCCTTGTATCTATTGGTGCTCATGCACATGATTTGATTTATGTGTACATATTTTTTAAATTTAGAAGTCCAAAATATTTCAGTAAAGTAGTTTTAGTACAAAAAATATTTGAAGTAGTGTATATTAATTCAGCTTTTGCTTGGTATATTTAATATTTTAATACAAGGCTTCCAAATATAATAGCTTAATAAATATTTTAATACAAGCCTTCCATATACTGTAGTGCATTATTGAAGAAAGTGACAACTTTTTACCTAAATGAAAAAGACCACTGGATCACTTCTTTTTCCAAACTAAGGAAACTAAATGCATAAAAAATTTGACAGTGAATTTGTGTCAGGGCCAAACTGCTCACTTTCATTTTGAATGAACAGCCTTGGTCGTTTCTGGTGATTATTTTGCTCTTGGTGTTAATAAAATATGTTTTAGTTAAATATCTTTAAAAATGTCTCCTTTTTTGAAGGACAAACGTTCACAGTTCAAGAGAATTAAAAATGACTCTAGAAACCATGTCTCATAAGTAGTTTTCAATTGACAAATTATAGAGATGAAAATTATAAACTTCTAAATGACTATTTGTATATTCCCTAAAGAGTTAGTTTTGCATGGACCATTCTAAATATGATATAAAGGTATGATAATAATAGTAACTTTGTAAGTAAAAATAATGTAAGAAATAATGGATATTTTGAGTAATTAATTATAGTTTTAACATTATTTGAATATAGAATTTTTTTTAATTTTTTAATCTTCTCAAATAATTGGCTTAAAAAACTGTTTTTCTTTCAAATAATTTTGAATTCTTCTAAAAATTATCGATTTAAGATAAAATGTTATTTACCAAAGCAAAGGTTTCACTTTCCAAACATTAAGTTTGAAGCCAGTATTGTTGGGAGAAAACCTGAGTGTTGGGAGAGAAGCTGAGGCAGGGCTTGGAATATGCCTCACCACTTGTTTCTTTGTCTCATCACCCCAACAAGTGTAATGCGTAATTTCTAAACTCCAATTTAAGCCACGGTTTAAAATCAATCAAAAACTAATATACTCAGAAATATTTTTTCAACAGGGAACAATGGCTCATGACTGTAATCCCAGTAATCCCAGCACTTTGGGAGGTCAAAGAAAGAGGATTATTTGAAGCCAGGATATGGAGACCAATCTGGGCAACAAAACAAGACCTCATCTCTAAAAAACATAAAAATTAAACATTAAAAAATTGTGTATATACATATATAATTTATATGTATTATATGAATTGTGATATAATATATGTGTGTGTGTGTGTCTTTCTGTGTGTGTGTGTGTGTGTGTGTGTATATATATATATATATTTTTTTTTTTTTCCCCAATGCCCTGTGTTTTAAACTAGGTATATTATACCCTCTTGGTTATGTGGCTATCTGGAAATGACAGATAATCCATTTAAAATGTAACCAGAGTGGTATGATTATCTGGGGAGACTCTGATTTGAATATCTATATATCACCCTTTAGTTTGAAGTCTTGAATACAGCAAAATTCACAGCAAAAGCAACAGTTATAGAGTAGACATTTTCATGATTACTAAAGGTAGTAAAAAAGAAAGAGGTGAGACAAACTCACAGAAACCACGGGAGAAAACAAAGGATCCAGAAGTGAACCCATCAACAAACATATACTTCTCTGGCAGAGGAGCACACCTGGAAGAAAGAAGACAATGGGACTCATTGGACAAATAAATCCAGGAGCCTGGATACTGTCTAAGAAAACATGTAATATTAGAAGACACGTAAAAGTAGCATGAACTGAGGGCTGGTGTTTTAGGAGTCCAAAATGTTGCTTGGCTGAGGAAAATGTTGAAGAGGAAAATTCAACATTATTTCATCACTTCATTTATCCTTGGTTGTTGTTTGTCATTTTCCTAATACTTTTAATCAAAGTATTTAGTATAAGCTTGTAACTCCAATGGGTGATAAAGCTGACCCATAATCATTTTCCCCATTCCCCTAAAATGCAACAATATTTAAAATTTATTTTTTACCTTGCCTTAAAACACTACAGTGATAGTAATTTCCAAAAGGGAAAAAAAAAGCAAAAGATACCACATGTTTTCTCACTTATTTCTACACTTATGCTAGAATCTATAGAAGGAAAAATATTTGTCTTTGTTTCTTTGTTTTTCAATGATTTGTATGAGACTTTTTTCATATGTTGCCAATCTAGAAGTTTTTAATACAATTACATTTTGGGGCATGTGCCATTAAAATGGCTCATTTCAGATCTTTATTTCACCTTGAATTAAAAGAAAAATGTTTTCTCCCTAAAGACCAATTGCTTTTGTATGCCAAGAAATGTGCGTGCATTAGGTGAAATGTGTGTGCATTAGATGAAATGTGTGTGCATTAGACGCTGGTTGGCTCTCCCAAAGCTAATTTTCCAGAAGGAAGAGAAGAACTGACTCAGCCTATTAATGTCTCCACATTGTTGCCATGCGCACAAGGAAGACAGTCTGAAACAGGCTCAGGCTGTTTGGCTGGCTGTGAAATTCATCATGAGGAAGTCCTCTGGCTCTTCGTGATGTCTCACAGCTCCAAGTCCATTCACATTCACCAGGATCTATGTGGAAATTTATTTGAGAACATAGAAGAATGTCTCAATTTGAGCTCCATTACTGACCTTGTGTGCAAGGGGAAAGCAGGCTTTGTGTGTTTCCATTTGAATATCCAGTAACTCAGCCCTTGACTAAGTCCCTTTGGTTACTTGCCAAGCAGCATGAAAATTAGCACACTCTCTACTTTAGAAAATCTTCAGGAATATTTACTTTTCTAAAATGAACTTTTGCTTATAAACCCATTTGATGAAATAAACCAAATGTATATACATCAGCAACTATTTAATAGGTATTTCTTCATGGAATAAGGAATCACTGTGTCAATTTGCCCATGTTGAGCATATCTATATTTTGACAATGGAGTCATTTCTGTAGAAGCAACAATGGTGCCACATTTAAAGAGTTAGGAAGGTGATAGATGAAAAGGCAATGAAAGCAGTAAGCTATGGAATAAAGATACTATTTTATTACAATCTAAGTAATAATTAAAATAAAACCAGCCAAAAGAAATGCAGAACAAACTATTAAATACAAGACTCTATCTTGTAGAGAAAATAATTTTACAGCAAAGTTTTGCCTATACTACTTTTCCAACAATTGTACTACTTTCGCAATAATTTTATTTATTGATAGATAAGAAAATGAATAAATCTTTTTCTAAAAAGGAATTCATTTCCAGTTATTTCATTCTTTTTTTCTTTTAAATTAGTAGTGAATTCAAGGTTATGAAGAAATCAGTTGCCTTCAAATAAAAAATATATCAATCAACTGGTACTTTATAACTTTGATATAGCAAGCTTATTGCCAATAAAAATAAGGACTACAAAAAGGTATACAAAATAGAAAGGAGTATGAAAAGACAAGAACTTCTGATAAGGCTAATCGGAGAAATTCCAGTCCTCACTTGAATAGTACTTTGAATACTCACACACATGAGATTATTGCCGTAACTACTGACAGAAATAAATATCTTCAAATGAAAACATATTAAATAATACTTGATATTGTTTCGTGAGTGACACTAATTTTGTCAAATATTTTGCTTTTTTGCCGCATTCAAGCAGTAGGGTTCATTTTAAATGGCTAGCATCTTGTGGGTGTTTTTTGTTTTTACTAGTTTTTTATTGTGAATTTTAGAAGTCAAACTCTTTTTCAGGCCAACAAAAGCAAACTAATCTCATTAAAAATATCATTCCTCTTGTTCCTTCCTTTTATTATTCCTGTCCTGTTGGAATTTAGGAAAATTCATCCAAATACTACAAACTTTGTTGTCAATTTCTCATATTTATTTCCTTGCTATGTCTCTAGAGTTTTCTAATGCCAAATATAAGGTTTAATCAGTCTGTATTGTTTAAATAATAGAGTTTAAAAACTATTCATTGGAAAGTATTTTAAATCTCATGTAAATGGAATTCTACTGGAAGACTTCTTTTTAAAATCATATTTAATACTTGGTTACACTTTAAACACTTTTGGTTTCAGATTATCTTTTGAATACAGCTAACCTATCATGAAGTTTTTTGTTATGCTGGTCCAAAGTCTGATGTTTTGTGATTTCAAAATTACTATAACTCTTTTCCTTGCTTCTTTCCTCAGTAAATTTCAAATTCCCCTTTTCTGGTAATTTGTGACTTCTTTTCTTCATTATGTAAACATTCTTGACTTCTTAAAGCAAAACAAAAGGAAAGAAAAAAACAAATAACAATAACAAAACCCACTTCCCTTAATTCTGCATCTCTCTCTCCTTACAGGCAAATTTCATAAAGGTTCAACCATCACTTCCACTTCTACACAGTACCATAACACTCATGAATATTACACTGTGTGTGTTCTCACAAGGACCTGATACAAGCCGCAACACTGCTCATTGTCTCTCTCTTTTTCTCAAAATGTGCAGTCATTAATAATTTTTCTCAGGATTTTTATCATTAACTTTTTCATATTGTTCCTAAATCAAAGTTTGTAATTCCAAATCCTTTTTAAAAATGCCAGAAGGCAATGAGATATTCAGAAGATTAAAAATGATGGTGTAATAACCAGAATCCACATAATCAAAAAGATTTCTGGTTCAATGTTTTCTTTCTAAGGTACCAAATGAAAGAGTATCATGTAGATTTTTATCATGGCAATTTTTTTAAATATATAAAATAAATTGAAATATTTGAATTACTTGTTAAGTGCAAACTTGACCCTGTCCTGAACACTTTTGCAGTATAACATGGCTTCAAACATTTAAAGAAAATAAAAATTAAATGCCATAAAGTTGTTTTTTTCTCTTCTTCTTCCTCTTTCTCCTCCTTTCTTTTTCTGTTTCTACTATGGTTTTATTTTTTTCTTTTCTGAATTTAATAGATTGATGTTTTTCATTTACTAGGTTTTGGAGGGACAGCTTTTGTCAATTGGCTTCAAATCTACCACTTTTGCCCCAAATGCCTAAGTTTCATAATGTTACTTAATAAAACATTTGAATATATTATGCTCACTAGTGGAAAGAAATGGAATTAGAAATTGCTAAAGTGAAATCAGTAATTCCCCACTGAACAAACAATTAGGTACTTTAGATATTGAAAAGATTTTTGAATCATAAATTTGTTGGCTTTTCTCTGTTAAGTACATTCTACTTTCGATAATCAACTTTTTATGTTAAGAAAATGTCTACAAACAGAAATATATGATTGAAGAAACTAATTACAATGTTATACTGGTCCTTGAATAGAATTTATCTTCTATGAAAACGGAGGTAGATTTCACATCCCCTTCTTTCACTTTTCATATTTCCCAACTGCAAGCAGACAATTCATATCTGTAATGTAATTATTTCCTTTGTAGGCTTCTTTCTGTAACAGCTTGGAAATGACTACTTATTTATATTTTGGGTTATCCAACATATGATGCTGTCAAGATGTGAGTTGAATTATTTAGTTACTGGAAGTGTGTGTGTGTGTGTGTGTGTCTTTGAGGTAGCGGGGAGGTGGGGGTAAGAGGGTTGTTTGTCTAGCCTTGCATTTGTTTTATGAAACAGACAACCAGACATAACTATTTTTTAAACCACAGCTTGTAGTGAGCTTAAATTATGTAAAAAGGTACTACATATTATAACATAAATTATACATGCAATATACTATAATTATTATTGTTTAGCGTTATTTGATTAGGAATTGGACAGCTCTTATGCACACTGTCAGGTTCTATTTAAGTGCAATACTAATATACTTTAAAAAGCAACTGTATTTGATGGCTTGTGTGTGTATATGTGAATGCCCTTTTGTGATATTTCAAAATGGCCTCTAAAGCTTTGCCCTTGTCAATTTACTTTAACATTCTTTCAGAAGGTTCTGTCAAATTCTTGCTAAGCTTTATTTCTCAGAAACCCAACTGGTATTATTTGGTTCCTAAGATATACAGAAGTTTGGCTATGGAAGCAATTTTAAGTTTTATCCTGGGATTGCAGTCAGAATTTCTGCTAAAATTCTCTGTTTCCCCTCTATTAACCTCTTTCAATAGTAAGCAAACACATAGCAAAGCTTTAATAGTTTTCGTTGGCTTTCATCTTGTGTTCTATAATTGTTAGCCTTTAAAATGTTTCAATCAATATTGAATTTTTTAAAAAATGTAAGCCATTTGTTGTTATTACTGAGAAAATTCTCTGGAGCCCCTCCACTAGTACTCCTGACCTAAAGGTAGGTAAAGAGATGGAGGGGGCTGAATACTGTCGTGGAAGGAGATGCAACTCATTAAAATAAAATATCATTAGGGACAAGGATTAGCATGAAGTAAAAAGAAGATGGATTCACTGGGTTATACAGTCATAATACTTTCTCTCGAATAGTAAGCATCTTATCATGGGTTTTAGACAAAGGTTAACACATGAAACTTACATATTATATTTTTAAAATAGTCTCATCTTCATAAATAATGCTTTAATACATTGTTAAATAATTGAGATAACAGGATATCATATGCTTTTTGGTGTGCATTTGAAGTTTTCTTCTTCATCTCATTGAGGAAGCTCCCCATTTGTCTTCTATTTCTTCAAACAGGATATTTTCCATTATCAGATAAGTAGTAAAAATCAGAATATATCACGAAATGTAAACATTGAACAAAATATTAGGATGATAAAATACTCATGTAACCATTGGAATTATACTTTAAAAACACTTTATAATGGCAGAGGGTAGCAGAGTAATTGAACCCACTCTCACAGTGAGAACAACTAGAAAATCTAGACAAAATATTAAAAATAAAATCTGCACAAAGGAATCAGAGAGATACCAAAGAAGTTTAATTATGATTAATTAAGAAATACTTGTTTGTGAAAACACATCATAAAGTGAGCGAAAAATATTTGAAAAAGTTGAAGATATCTGCAACCACATATATGTAAAAACAGAATTTCTACAAATCAATTGGAAGATGATAATCAATAAAACAATGGGCAGTAGACTTGAATAGAAACTTTAAAAATAGCAAAGTTGTGCTCAATATGTTTGGTTTCAAAGTAATACAGAATAACATACACAGATACTACTACAATTAACAAAAATAGTTTATTTTCAGGAGTCTGCTAATACCAAGTGTAGGTGAAGATATGTTCTTTCACAGATAGTGTATGAACTGATACTGCCCCTTGGAAAAGCTGTTTGGTATTTTCTACTAAATTTAAATAAATGTATATCTTACCACCCAATATTTTCATGTCTGTCTCTCTCTCTCTCTCTATATATATATACACACAAACACACACACACACAGAGAGACACAAAGCAGAAACACATGCACATGTCCACCAAAAAGTGCATAATGTACGTAGAAAAATATAAATAGCAACACAAGAAACAAGCTAAACATACATCAACAGTAGAATAATTGGAAATTAATTAATAAATTATAAATTAATAAATTCATTTATATATTTATAACACAGAATTGTCTAAACAATGAAATAACAAACTACAGTTATTTTAATAAAATGAAAAACTCATAAATATAATGCTGAGTGAATGATGGTAGACAATACATACTGCATGATAATACATATGAATATTAATCTACTAAAGTTAGTTTGCTAGAGATTTGAGTAGACATTTTATTGCTGTTGGACATTTAAAGTCATTGCTAACCTTGAATATTATTTTAAATGATGTTATGAAAAAATATATGAACCTAATATTTTGTTATAATATTTGTTAATTTCAAGTGGAAATATTGGAATAAAAGAATTACGGTTTTGATAGATAAATTTTGTCAAAATACTTGATTTCTAGAGAAAGCATTTTTGAGTTCCTAAAACCTATTACCAGGATTGATGATTTTAAGTTTATTAATATTTCCTACTTTGGAATTTAAAAGTGGAATATAACTACGACTATTATTTGCTTTTGATAATTAACATGAAAATGTTTATATCACATTTTAATGAAAAATTAAACATTTTAAATAGTACTTAAGGGGTTGCAATAAGTTTATCTCCCTCCCGCTTCAAGCCCTTCATTGTCTATGGTCAGATGAATAATGTTAAAATCATGATTGTCTCATTTTTTTAAATAGAATTCTACATAGGCATTTAGGCTAGTGCTTTTAAAACTAACTCTGTAACAAAATCTTCAATTTCTTCCAAGATAATTTCTCTGTTTGAAGAATCCCCTGGTTGGGCACAGTGGCTCACATCTGTAATCCTAGCACTTTGGCAGGATGAGGCAGGAAGAGCTCTTGAGGCCAGAGGTTTGAGACCAGCCTGGGCAACATAAACAGACAATGTCTCTAAAATTTAAAAAATATATAAAATTATGTGTGTGTGTGTGTGTATATGTGTGTGTGTGTGTGTGTGTGTGTGTGTGTGTGTGTGTGTGTGTGTGTGTATATATATATATATATATATATATATATATCAGCCTGGTGGCATGTACCTGTAGTCCCAGCTACTTGGGAAGCTGAAGTGAGAGGACCACTTGACCCTGGGAGGTCAAAGCTGCAGTGAGCCATGGTTGCTCCACTGCACTCCAACCTGGGTGACAAAACAAGACCCTGCATTAAAAACAAAAGAAAAAGGAAAAGAAAAAAAAAAAAAAAAACCTCTGTTTTTAAGGGTCATATTATCTCCCGTTTTAAAAGTCATATTACGTAATTTATATTTTTGTGGAAAATTTATGTTTTAGAAGAATTTGCATAAAGTTGGACAGATTCTTCTCTTAAAATTATTTTGATATCATATACCTGTGTTATTTCCCCACTTAAATTAGTAATTTTATAGCCAGTTTTATGTTTTTCCTTAATAAAGTAATATATTCCTCTGCTTTACATTTATTTTTTGAAAAATCAATTTGAATTGTAATTATTTTGCCTCATGTATATGACTTAGCTTTCATCTATTTTGTTTATTTTAATAATTTGTATCTTCTTTATTAATACAGTTTTTGCTTTCTCAATATGTTTTCAAACTTCAATTGTTAAAATATAAGTTTCACTGTTTTGCTGTATCATCTCCAGAGGAAAATGTGCATTGCTATTGGTTTGCTAGTATTTTGAATAATGGTAAAGAACTTCTCAACAGCTGGACTAAAAAAAGGATTCTTGTAAAAAGGAATAATTAATTCACCATATACTTGCTACATATTTCTCCACATAAGGTTTACAGGTTTAAAAATGACACAGGCCGGGCGCGGTGGCTCAAGCCTGTAATCCCAGCACTTTGGGAGGCCGAGACCAGCGGATCACGAGGTCAGGAGATCGAGACCATCCTGGCTAATACGGTGAAACCCCGTCTCTACTAAAAATACAAAAAACTAGCCGGGCGAGGTGGCGGGCGCCTGTGGTCCCAGCTACTCGGGAGGCTGAGGCAGGAGAATGGCGGGAACCCGGGAGGCGGAGCTTGCAGTGAGCTGAGGTCCGGCCACTGCACTCCAGCCCGGCGACAGAGCGAGACTCCGTCTCAAAAAAAAAAATAATAAAATAAAAAATAAAAATAAAAATGACACAGACAATTTTAAGAGTGGGCAGAAAATTGTAAACCAAAATGAGCTTATTCTGGAAATGAAACAGTCATTTCCAGAAATGAAAAGTATTTTTATGTATTTTTTTGTTTGTTTTTGAACTTGAAGAAAATTCTGCAGGATCTACCATGTCAGAAGTCACTTAGAAAAGCTTTTCAACTAAAAATATGACTTCTTAAAACCATTAATTGCAATGAATGTCCAAAATAATTTTCAAATATTTAAATGTGGTTGCATAAATAATCAGAGAAAAAATATTGTTGGCCAGATGAGTCCTAATATATTAAATGAGTGAATATATATTAGATTTCCATATCAAAGATTATAGAAAAGAAGACAAGTTTCAATATAAGCAAAATATAAAATTATATTTACATGTTTTTCATCTGCTGCTTTTATCTACTCAGCTATCAACATGTAGATTTTTAGTACAAAAAACTTTTAATTTTTCATATTTTCACTGTTTCTGTAACACTCTTCAACATTGATGTCTGAGTCATTCTTATTTTTTTGATACTTTAACTACAGAAAGAAATAAAAGCATTAGAGTTATTTTTCATTAGCCAGAATTTTCAGAACTAAAATGGAGCATTTTAAAAGATAAGCTTAAGAGAAAAAGCAGGACTTTTACTCAGGTAGAAGCTGTCTAAAGACTCGGGATTTATTCCATGTTTATCAGGATTCCAACATTCTTTTCTAGATCAGTTGACTTTTATAAAATACTCATTTGGATTCAGGCCATAAACTTCTGAGGTTATTTGTATTAAATATTTGAAAATCATATTTCTTATTACATTTCTATTTTTTAAAGATGAGAAAGTATTTTTTGGCAGTATGAGCAAGCTCTCAGAATGAACTTTCTAGAAATTCTGCCAAATTTATGTTAGAGCTGTATCCAAGTAGAGCAGTAAAGACTAGTGATTTTTATTATCATTATTATTGTTATTATTATGAGGAAGAGGGAAATAATTTGTTTTCATTTCATTTCTTGTCTCTATAATTTAAGAAATTCGATATTAATAACAACAAATAGTATTATTGTCAAAGAAATTAAATGTCTCACAAGTTAGAAATTTCCAAGTCATGTTTCCAACAAAAAAAAAAATTGATTTGGCAAAGTTGTGCAATGAAAGGATTGAATTGTAATCACTTGCTATGAAATAGTAATATTTGAATGTATATATTTTATAATAGAATTACTGGTAAAATACATCTCTGCTGTGTAACTCAGGAAACACTAACATTATTTGTAAAACTTGATTTGATTTCTGATTATGTTCTTAAATTTAATATTTTACTTTACTATCTGACTACATAATTTGTGATCTGCTTTCATTGCTTCACAGATTTTGTTAGAAAAATATGATAATGTCCATCTGATTCAAAATATTTTAAACAGGAATATTTGTAAAATGATGTAACATTAAATTCTTCTGAGAATTATAGTCTAACAATCAAATATAAATCACCAATGTATTAGTTGTGAATTTATCTAAATATATTTAAGTATTATTAATTATAAATATGTAGTTATAATGACCAGGCACATTGGGATCACTGTACCAAGTACAATGAATGGGTGATAAAAATACAAAGAAATCACTGCCTTCAGTGTTTCTAAACTCAGAGTTAGATTGGATTATAAAGAAATGTAAACGCATAATAGATTGTTAATATTTGAAAGTGGCACATTCATAAATCAATTCAAATATTAGGTGTTATGGATTCAAAAATAACAGACAGTACTATAGACAATAAAGAGAGAAATGGAACTTATAGTTATTGATTGCATGTTCTTTGAGATCATGGGAATAATGAGGTAAATTGTGCAGTAATAAAAGAAATAATAAAGTATTATGGGAAGCCTGGCTCCATGAAAAATTGAGCAGTGTTCTGAGGTTTACAAAAATTTGAGTAGGTGGTGCCCTTATGAATGGAGGTAAAAAAGTTTACTGTGAGCTCAATAAATAAATAAATTGGCCTTAATTGAATGTGTGCTTATGGGAGATAATGTGTGCAAAACTCTTGGAATGTTAAGTAATTGTGGTTTTGTTATTATTATTATTATTATTATTATTATTATTATTATTATTGGAAACGAAGTTTCACTCTTGTTGCGCAGGCTGGAGTGAAATGGTGCCATCTCAGCTCATGGCAACCTCTGTCTCCCAGGTTCAAGCGATTCTCCTGCCTCAGCCTCCCGAGAAGCTGGGATAACAGACATGCGCCACTGGGCACAGCTAATTTTGTATTTTTAGTAGAGACGGGATTTCTCCATGTTGGTCAGGCTGGTCTCGACTTCCTCAACCTCAGGTGATGTGCTCGCTTCGGCTTCCCAAAGTGCTGGGATTACAGGCGTAAGCCTCCGTGCCAGCCTGTAATTAATTTTAATTGCAAAAACCGCAATTACTTTTGCACCAACCTAATATGCCAGGCCTTCTGAGGGAGACAGTAGAGCCTAATTGTGGTCTTTGAGCTACAGTTATCAGGGTAACGAGTTCCAGTACCCAGTCCTGTTACTTACGTTTGTTACTGAAATCTCTGTAAACTATAAGATCTATGATTTATTGGAAACTTACTACATACCAGGCACAAATCCAAGCTATTGCATATACGAATTTACTTAGTTCTTATAAAAACTTCATTAAATTGGTGTAATTATCATCCACTGTATTATAAAGATAAAACCGGGCAAAGGAGAATTATGGCACTAGAATCTAGGCCATTAAACATTGCATTCTGTTCATCTAGTTTTCTATTTCCTTAGCCATGAATTGCAAATATTGTGTTTCTGTGACAATATAAATATCTTTGGCATATTTATATTGGCATACATTGGCACATTAAATTGGCATATTTATAAATATGTATATGGACATATACATTTTTGCATTTATACATATGCAAACAATAATCACTTACAAATGTTAGTAGTCACACTAAAATAATAATTTATTTATTTTTTGAGACAGGGTCTCACTCCGTCCTCCAGGCTAGAGTGCAGTGGCATGATAGTTGTCTACAGTCCTGGAAGTTTAGGGGATTAAAAAGTTGAGTTGATAGAGATTTAGTCTGAGGGGTCATTTAGAGTTAAAGTCATATTAGTTTAGGAATATAATATGTGGAGTTCACACTTTTCAGAGAGGAATGCTCGAAGTATTATGTAAGTACTAAGACAGACATTAGCTGACGTAAAAAATAGGAAGATCCTATTTGGTCAGAGAACGTTAGAATTTTTAGAAAATAATGTTAATTGAGCAGTTGAGTTGAGGTTTTTCAAGATTAAAATATGATTGTTTAGGGCGCTGACTAGATTGTGTTTTAGTCTCTTGTTTTTGGAGTTTGGCAAGAGTACGTTTTACCCAAGTTAATAATAAATTCAGAGATCAGGAGACGGGAGTTTTGCGGATTTAATCAGAAGTGGTTCTTGAAATAGTGTGCGTAAACGTGCAGGCGTAAATGTATATTGATTAATTTGGTATGTCCTTCAAGCACGAATTAATTTAGCACCTTATCATGGTATGGATGATTCAGAATGTTCATTGGTATGTTGGTATGTTGATTCTGAATGTTCAAGGTAAGTTCAGCTACAGCTGATTTGGCAGTTATCAGGTTCCTGCCATGCTGAGTCACAGCACTCCCAAAGTTAAAAAAATACCAAATGCATGACAGTGCTCCCATGACTGGTTAATAGGGTAGTAGTCACGAATCCATTGAGATGTCTTATTTAAGGGTAACGTGAGGATTGTCTTGACGTTATAGCCCTGAAGTAAGAACCAGATGCCAGGTATAGTTTCAGTATAGTCACCCCCAAGTGTTAGGAGCCTGGAGCGAGGAGGGAAGAACTTCCCAAGCGGGATGATGATTTCTCCACGCTTGGTGGTTGAGAAAACAGGGTTGGTAGGGAATGTCCCTGTTGATGAGAAATATCTTGACCTAAATGTGCTATGTCTGTTAAGTGAATGTATGTACTATGTAATTTTAAGGATATTGAGTACTGGTCAATATCCATGTGGGTTGAATTGTATTGTACAGTTGATAATAGTGAGAGGTGAAGCTGGCTGGCCTTCTGGGTGGGGTGGGGACTTGGAGAAGTTTTCTGTCTAGCTAAAGGATGGTAAATGCACCAATCAGTGCTCTGTGTCTAGCTAATGGTTTGTAAATACACCAATTAGCACTCTGTGTCTAGCTAAAGGTTTGTAAACGCACCAATCAGCACTCAGTAAAAACGGACCAATCAGCACTCTGTAAAAAGGACCAATCAGCACTCTGTAAGACTGACCAACAAGCTCTCTGTAAAATGAACCCATCAGCAGGATGTGGTTGGAGCCAAATAAGGGAATAAAAGCAGGCCACGGCAGCCAGCAGTGACACCCGCTCAGGTCCATTTCCATGCTGTGGGATATTTGCTCTTTCACTCTTTGCAATGAATCTTGCTGTGGCACACTCTTTGGGTGTGCGCTCCCTTTAGAAGCTGTAACACTCACTGCAGAAGGTCTGCAGCTTCACTTCCGAAGTCAGCAAGATCACAAACCCACCATAAGGAAGAAACTCTAGACACATCTGAACATCTGAAGGAACAAACTCCAGACACATCATCTTTAACAACTGTAACACTGTGAGGGTCTGCCACTTCATTCTTTAAGTAAATGAGACCAAGAACCCACTGGAAGGAATCAATTTGAGACACAATAGGAATGCATGGTAGTTGCTTAGGGAATTGGTAATACTTGCTTAATATGCATGTGTAAAGAATCTTTCCACACTACAGCCTCGGTACAGCCTCAACTTCCCAGGCTCAAAAGATCCTCCCATCTCAGCCTCCTGAGTAGCTGGGACTACAGGCATGTGCCACCACAAATGCCTGGCTAATTTCCTTTATATTTTAAGAAGAGATGGAATTTTGCCATGTTGCCCAGGCTGGTCTCAAACTCATGTAGTCAAGCCATCCACCCATCTTGGCTTCCCAAAGTGCTGAGAGTGCAGACATGAGCCACCATGCCCAGCCTAAAACAATTATTAATAATTAATTTCCCAATTAGTTAATTCCCCAATGGGTTATTTTGTTTATTGAATACTAGGAAAGGCAGTGTAAACGCTAGCCTTAAGTCATCGGGAATAGATTGAATAATACTTTAAAAACACATATTTACAGTTTGTGAAGACTCACATATCTCTGGTTTACCAGATAAAGGGAAGGAAATAAAAGAATCCAAAACAGTTAAAAAAAAATTATTGTCCTTTCCCAAAACAGAATATTAAGGACTAACAAGAATGCTAACAGAGAAAGTACAGTTGATGTAAAATGTAGATGTAACTCACAAGAAGGATGAGAAGATGTGGGAGGTAAAAGAAGAAAAAAAGTTCTTGATCTAAGTCATAAAAATAAAACATTAGTACCTGCAAATCATCTAGTAGCAAAAATCTTGTATTTTGGATGGAAACTGTGGTACAGTTTTAAGTAGGTTCAGTTTAAAATGGACAAATATCATTTTCTAGGAAACGTATGGTAAATAATTTAAGTCAATGAGTGATGAAGAGAGTTATTACAGAGGATGATTAGTAATGGAGTTATGAAAATGGTAGCTATTCATAAAGTTTGTAAGATGTAAATAATAAACCTCTAATAATGCATGCATGCATATTATGTGCCAAGCACTATCCAAATGATTTTGTATAAATTATGCTGCTGCATTCTCAAGATCCTATTAATAGTAATTAATTTATCCCCAGTTTATAGATGAGTAAATAATTTAAGCACAAAGTTTTTTAAAAATCTGCACAAGATGTTGAGTACCTAATACAGTGACTGGGTCATAACAGACAATAATGAACTAAAAAGTCCAATTACATTTATATATAAATTGTTATCTTCATTAACACTAATAAATATTTTATAAGTAGAGAAAATAGAAAGAATATCTGCTGGGAGCTAAAAAGAAAGCCTTCTCTATAAAATTGACTATACAAAGCTGAGAGGATAAGCAAAAGCCAGCCAACGATAATTTATGAGTTTGCTATGAGTTTGAATAAACACTAAATGTGACAAGAGAGGCAGAGGGAGAATTTTTTGGCAAATTCTAAATTATTTTTTCTTGTGCCTGGATCTATTTAAAATGTTTTAAACAGATATTCTCAAACTATGGGATACATATGAATACTTTTTATTTATTACAAAAGAGTGTCTAATATTACAGTTTCACCAACATAAAAATGCACCAATATAATGAAGATAAACTGGGCACTGGTTACAAGTGTATTGCAGTTATTATCAAATAATAAGCAGCAGGGTGAAAAATATTTTAATAAATAATAATGGAGTGTTGACTTCCGTTGGGCCTCACAGAGAAAATGGGTTCAGAGTTACCTTACTGCCATAACAACTATGAAGTTGGAAACATCCTATTTTCAGGTATTTAATAAAACTCAGCACAGGACTCTCATATTGGAGAGAAAGGAAATACACAAGATGAGGCCTGAACTCTCTCCAGGTGTTTGCCTAGTGACATAATCTTATTGCTACAAGGAGGAGAACTAAGTACACCTCTGAGTGAAGGAAGAAGTTATTGTAGTTCCAGCCTGAACATATGGCCAGAATTTCTGGAGTAGTGTTCTGGAAAAAGGAGAACTACACAAAGGGGGTTTCAGAAGTCTGTGTGGGAATTTACCTTGGTCTTTGGCCAAGGGCTGAGCTACTCATGCAGAAGGAAAGAAGACTAGGTATTAACAGAAATGGCCTCTGTGTGGGTGTGAGTTGAACAGAGATACTACAGGAAGTGCAATTCTGGGAGACATTAGAATGCTGGAATAGCCAAATAGTAGCAACCTCCCTGAGCACCAAAGATAAAAAGCTGAGACCCAAGGAAACCTCACCTTAGGAGTAAGAGTCATTTCCATGCCCTAGTGTAAAGGTCACATGTAAAATCCAAGGGTAAAACAGAAATTGATGTGTCCAAACAAAGAATAAACACAAGCTCAATGAATGAAAAGTATCTGTCAGTATTTGTAACAGTTTGTTAGAATAAATCTCAGCCCATAAAAGGAAGTGATATAATCCTGAGTCTCTAAAATATATAATCCAAAAATAAAAGATTTCTAAACATGCCATGTAGCAGGGGAATGTGACTACAAAGAGGAAGTGGGTGAAAGGCAATAGAAATAGATGCCCCAACTTCTAGAATTATCAGACAATAACTTTTAAACAGCCATTATAAAGAAGTTCAATGATTTAAAGCTAAAGAAAGCGAAAGTGAGTGAATATTTGAGAAATCGCCACAGAGAAAGGAAAACGACAAAAAAGAACCACAAGGAAACTCTAGAATTTAAAACTACAATCAATGTATTAAGACAAAATATTCATTGGATATCTATAGGGTGTTTTTATTCAAATATTAGTCATTTGTATCTTCAGTTTTAAAAAAAATCAGTCTGTCTAGAGATGTCTTAATTTTATTGATCCTAAAAAAAGAAATGTTGGCATTATTGATTTTATTTATGATTTGTTTCGATTTTATTTTATTGACTTCCTCTCTTATTTTAATATGGTTTGAATCTGCGTCATTGTCTAAATCTCAAGTCAAATTTTAATCCCCAGTGTTGGAGGTGGGGCATGGTGGGAGGTGATTGGATAATGGGGGCGGATTTCCTCATTGGTTCTGTTCTCATGATAGTGAGTTCTGGTGATATCTAGTCGTTTAAAAATGTGTTGCATTTCCCTTCCGTCTTGGTCCTGGTCCTGGTCCTGCGTGTGAGACGCCTGGTCCTGCTTTGCCTTTTGGTAGGAGTAAAAGATCCTTGAGGCCTACCCAGAAGCAGATACTGCCATGCTTCCTGTACAGCCTGTGGAACCATGAGACAATTAAAACTCTTTCTTTAAAAACTATCCAGTCTCAGGTTATGACTCTATAGCAGTGGGAGAACAGACTAACACACATTTATTTGTTACATCCTTTTGCTTAATTTTTTATTTTCTTTCTGGTTTCTTAAGGTGGAACCTTGTGTCACTGATTTAGGACCTTTCTGTGTATTCCATTATGAGCATTAAATGCTATAAATCTCGACATAAAAACTGTTAACCTTTATGCATCACATACAATGTTGATATGTTTTCTTTTCATTTATATTTGTTTGGTTCAGAATTTTCTCTAATTTCACTTTTAATTTTAGTTTTGAGCCATGGGTAATTTAGAAATATATCATTTAATGTTTGTTATGCCTGTAAAACATACTTTGATTGACGTAAGTCCTATGAAATGTATTGAGATATGTTTTATGGCCTAAAATAGAGTCTATTTTGGGGTATGGGCCATAAAACCTTGAAAACGCTGTATTTTGTGTAGTGTTCTATAAATGTTAATTGTATTAACTTTCTTAATAGAATTGTTTATCTTCTATATTTTTATTGATTTTCTGGATTGATTAACATAGTAGATGACTAGGGAGACAGAGTAAGTAATCTCAAAAATATATATATATAAATTTTTCAACCTAAAGAAAAGAAAAAATACACTATAAGCATAAAAAGAGCCTCACTGTGTTGTAAGAAAAGAATCAAGTGCTAGTAAGCACTGGACCATCCATAAAATGTGAGTCTCAAAGTGAAAATTGAAATATAATGTGATAGAAAAATTATATAGACAATAATTGAAATTTCTTAGTTTGGTGAAAATACTTTAAATAACAGATCAAAATGTCTCAGTGAAACCCAAACAGGACAAATAAAAGGAGAACTGTATGTATGAATATCATAGTATGATGCTAATGAAGATAAAGGGAAAATCTTTAAACAGTCAGAGAAAAAAAACACATCAGGGAAGATCAATGATAGGAATGATGGCTGACCTCCTTTCAGAAACACTGACAGAGAGCAAAAATAATTTTGAATAATATCTGTGCAGAAAGAATTTTGAATAATATCTGTGCAGAAAGAAAAAAAATAGTCAATTTCAAATTCTACAACTATCACAAATATCCTATAAAAACTAAGGTAAAAAAAACTATATATACATTTTTAAGAGATGGGTCTTGTTTTGTCACCTGGCCTGGAGTACAGTGGAGTGATCATAGCTGACAGTAGCCCTAACACCTAGGTTCAAGAGATCCTCTGGCTTGAACCCAGGGTATATGGTAGATAAACAAACATTGAAAGCAATCATTCTGAATAAACATGTATTACTAAAAATTTTCAAATTTTTTTTGGGCTGAAGAGAAATAACCTGAATTGGAAACTAGCATCATGTGGCTTAGTTAAAAACAATATTTTTATAATAGATTTTATTGCATATAAATGTGAAAAATATGTGTCATCAATAGCAAAAAAAAAAAAAGTGAGTTCAATTGGGATGTATTGTTGCAAGTTTCTTACTTTTTACAGAAATTGGCACCTTGTTTGGGATAAGTTAATATTTAAAAATGAATATTGGCCAGGCGTGGTGGCTCCCATAATCCCAAAACTATAAGGGGCCAACGTGGAAGACTGCTTGAGCCTAGGAGTTCAAGACTAGCCTGGGAAACATAATGAGACCTTGTCTCTACAAAAAATTAAAACTAAAAAATTAGTTAGCTATGGTAGTACACACCTGTAGTCCCAGCTTCTCAGGAGGCTAAGGTGAGAGGATTGCTTGCATTTAGGATGCCAAGGCTGCAGTGAGCTCTGATTGCACCACTGCATTCTAGCCTGAGTGACAGAGCAAGGCACTGTCACAAAAGAAAAAAGACAAAAAAAACATAAAACAAAAACAAAAACAAAAACCCACAAGTACTAAAAGGGCACCAAAAGTATAGCCAAAAAAGCAATTGAGGAAGTAAAATGAAGTACTAGAAAATGTTTAACTAACCCAAAATAAGAAAGAAAAAGAGAAACAGAGGAAGAAGAAACCAATGGGAAAATTTGTATAGATTATAGAATTAAAAACAATCACATTATTAGTTATATTACATTCAAATAGGATAAATATCTCAATTAAAAAGGCAGAGATTGTAAAGCAGGATAATAAAAAAGGAATACACAACTGTATGCTGACTACAAGAAATATAGTTTAATAGTAAGCACAAAGACATTGAAAGCAATAAGATAGAAAAAGCTATAGCATGAAAGCATTAGGCACAAAGAAGTCATTGTAGCTATATAATTTTCTGACAAATAGGCTTTGAGACTGGGACTATTACCAGAGAAAAATGGGGACATTTGATAATGATGAAAGGGTCAATTCATCAGTAAGATATAACAATATTTTTGTACTTAATGACAGAGTGTCAAAATACATGAAGCGAAAACTGGCAGAAATAAAAGGAGACAGAGACAAATCAACATACAAAGCTGAATATTTTCACAACCCTTACTTTGTAAACGACAGAGCAACCAGATAAAATTTATTAAAGATAAAGAAAATTTGAAAACATCTCAATACTAGTGTATTTCAAGCTCACATGGAAAATGATCAAGGTGAATCATATACTGGACAATAAAATATGTCAAAATGTATTTTTTAATGTAGTATTACACGTAATATTTTCTACCAAAGTAGAATTTAATTAGAATATCTGGATATTTGAAACATCACTGCCAAATTACTAAATAACTTATGGATTAAAGATATATCAAATTAAAGGGAAATTTGAAAGTAACTTAAAGGGAATGATGATGAAAATAAAACATATCAAAATTTGCTGATTGCTGCTAAAGTGTTGCATGTATGGAAATGTACAGTTTAAGTACTCATATTAAAAAAGAATAAGTGCTTAATAATCAATTATTCATTTTTTCCTGTAAGACTCAAAATATATGAAAAAATTAAACCTAAAGTATATAGAAGGAAAAAAATAATAAAGAGCCAAAATTAATTAAAATAAAAAGAATAAACATGGGATAAAGTCATTAGCGCTAAATGTTCATTTTTGAAAGCATTATTGATGTGAGAAATCCTCAGGAGACTGTTGTAGAGAAGAAAAAATTAAAAAAGAGACAGAAATCACCAAATATAATATTAGGAGTATATGAGGAATATTATAGCAAGTCCAAAGGACCTTAAAAGAAAACAAAAGACTGTTAAGAACAACTTTATGCCAATATATATTATAATTTAGATTAAATGGACAGATTCTTTGAATAACATAGTACCAAACTGACCAACGAAAAAAGTAGAAAATCCCAGTAGCTCTTTATCTATGGAATTAAGTTCTTAATTAAGAACTGTCCCACAAAAGGAACTTTAGATACATGTTGTTACACTGATGAATTCTACAAATGTTTCAGGAAGAAATGACACAAATATTATACAGTCTTTTAGAAAATAGAGGAGGAAATAAAATCTATAAACCATTTTTTGAGCCCATCATGAACTACATATTAAAACCTGAAAAATACTTTTTAAGAAAATTATAGACCACTTCCTAACAAATATTGACACAAAATACATTAAGAAGATATTAACAAATCACGTACCTTGATATGTGAGAGAGATAATATCTCATGAAAAATTGGTGTTTACTCTAGTAATGCAATGTGATTTCCACATTTAAAAATGAATTGATATAATTCACCACATTAGCAGAATAATAGAAAAAAAACCCTGTTATTATCTCACTAGATTCAGCAAATGCATTTGACAAAATCAATACGTTGATTAAAAAAAAAAAATTCTGCAAAGATTAAAGGATAGTTTCCTTAAAATGATACAAAGAAGATACTGATAACTTCAGCTAATTTTACACTTAATGATGTAATGGGATATGGAGAAAGGCAAGGATATCTGTCTCTTCACATCTTTTCAGCATCTCTGTGGAAGTCCTAACCGTGCATGCTGTGAGAAAAGAAAAACTAACGGAGGCTTAGAAATAAGAAAATAAGAAGTAGATGTTTATTCCCAATCAACCTGAATATTTTTGTAGAAAGCCCCAAAACAACTTATTAGACGTAAAAAATGAAGTTAGCAAGTTCAAAAGATACAAAGCCAAGTTTTAAAAAATCAATTAACTTTCTATATACTTGCAGCAAAAAAAAAAAAAAAAAAGAAATTGGAATTAAAATATAGTCACAATTATATTTAGAACTGGATTACAAATGTAGTTTAAAAAATTAGAAAACTGTGTGCAACACGTCTCCACTGTAAGCTAAAAACATTGCTGAGAGAAATAGAGACTTAAATAAATTGAATTATATGTCATCTTCATGAATCGGAAAACTCAGTTTTGATAAAGTATCAATTATCCACATATTTATTACCAATTTAAAAGCATAGTAATTAAAATTCCTACAGAATTTTATGTAGAAATTAAAGGAGATAATTATAAGATGTATGTGAACACTGAATAACTTAGAATAGTTCGATTTTGGAAAAAGGAATAACGTTAGGAACTCAGACTTTTACCCTAAGGCAACAGTAATGAAGATAGTGTAGTACTGGTACATTACATAGATTAATCCTTAGAAAGGAGTAGGAATTCTAGAAATATGATGTATACATATACAGTCAATTAATATTCAACAAAAGTGCCAAGGTAATGACATAGGAAAAAGAAAGTATATTTAAGAAATGTTTTGGAAAAACTGAATTAACATACAGCAAAACCTAAATGTCAACCCCTGACTCAGGTCATACACAATTAATTCAAGGTAGATTATAGGTTTTATATGCATAAAACCTAGATTTAGCTTTTATATGCATAAAAGGTTGTGTAGGAAAACCTGGAGATGCTGTTTTCAATCCTGGGATAGATAAAAGCACAAATCTTAAGAGGAAAATCTTAAAAGGATAAATTCTACTACCATAACTATAAAATTTTCATCCAAAAACAAAAGAAAAGACAAGTATCTGGGCACAGTGGCTAATGCCTGTAATCCCAGCACTTTGGGAGGCTGAGACAGTCAGATAAACTGAGTTCAGGAGTTTGAGACAAGACTGGTCCAATATGGTGAAACCCCGTCTCCACTAAAAATACAAACATTAGCTAGGCATGGTGGTGGGCGCCTGTCATCCCAGCTACTGGGGAGACTGAGGCAGGAGAATTGCTTGAAACCGGAAGAGCAGGTTGCAGTGAGCCAAGATCATGCCACTGCACTTCAGATGCTGAGCAACAGAGTGAGACTCCATCTAAAAACAAAAACAAAAACAAAAGAAAGGAAGAAAGAAAAGGATAAAAAAAGAAAGGAAAAGAAAAGAAAAAAGAAAAGAAAGGAAAAGACAAGACAAGACAAGACACCAGGAGATGCATTGGCTCATTCCTGTAATCCCAACAAATTGGGAAGCTGAGATGGGAAGATCATTTGAGGCCAGGAGTTAAAGACCAACCTGGGCAAGATAGTGAGACCCCATCTAAATATACAAAAGAAAAGAAAAACCAAGCTCAAAAGAAGAAATTATTTGCAGCACACTTGTCCGACAAGAGATTTGCATATGAATTATATAAAAATCTTCAAATCAATAATTAAAGAGCAAACAAATTTAGAAAAAAGTTGCAAAAAGTTATACATTTTATAAAGGAAAACTATAAATAATGATTAAGTACATAGAAAGATGCCTATCATCATTAATGGTCAGGCATGCAAATCAACCTTTTTCCCCACATACAAACAAACAAACAACAACAACAAAAAACCCCAGCTCTTTGCCAGCGCTCATTTAATTTTACATAAACATGCTCTTTGAGGCTGAAGCAATATGAAAATAAAATATAAAAACTAATCTTGGAGTTATTTCTAAACAGAACTAACAGCAGAATCATCTGAATCATCAAAATTGTCTATTTTGGAAAAATCATATATATCAAACGAATCCTTGGCCAACTGTTTGAGAACAATGTTAACATAATGTGTAGGAATGCTACCTTTTTTAGGATTTGACATTTTCAGTGACGGAGAATTATTATACTTTGCAAATGAAAATGCCACTACTAAAAACAGAAAGCTATAAATAGAATGATGTATTTTGTTTCTGAAGTCAATATATTAGAGTGATGCAAAAATAATAATAAAAGTGAAATATTGCATGGTAGAGTTATCTCAGGGTAATGCTGGAGCGGTAAGTGTTGCCAGCGTCTATTCTGGGGCGAAAGGAAAAGGGGTTAATACAACAATTACAAACACACTGGAATGGCTAAAATGAAAGAGAGAAAGAGAGAGATTGAGATATTAACATCAAAGTTGTCAATGATATGGAGTATCTTGAACTCTCATAAATTCCTGGTGAGAATGTAAAATTGTGCAACTGCTTTGGAAAACAGTTTGACATTAAAAAAAAATCAAGTATGCATCTATCCCATTATCCAGTAATTCCACTTTTAGGTATTTAATCAAGAAAACTAAAAATGTGTCAAGAGAAAGATGGTTTTATTGATAATAAGCAAAACAAAATTATAACTAATGCTCATCAAAAGGAAAGTAAATGACCAAATTATGACTATTATATACTACTACTACTCAAAAATGAAAGGGAATAAACCACTTATACATGAAACAAAGTAAATGAAAATTAACAAAAATCACATTTATGGATAAAATCTAGATTATGAGTGTATATATGATATGATTCCATTTATATGAAGTAACAGAATTTATTCAACATTTAAAAAATCATAATAGTGGTTGCTACTGCTATATTGGCAGTAGTGGGAAGGAAAGGCACGAGCAAAGTTTCTGGCACGATGTACATGCTTTATAAAAGGTATATATGTGTTAACATTGATTGAATTTTGCGCTTAACGTCTGTGCATAACCTAAAGAAAATAAATCAATTGGACTTACATCTCTAATATGGTGGTTTCAGGCTTTTAGTGTTATGGAGATAACATTTTAAAGGCAATAGGATTATTATAAAATAGACTGCCAAATTATTGTTCTGCCAAAAATAGAGTTTTAAAAAATGCACGAGTGCACAAACATACACAGGCTCATACACCCACACACATTCTGATAAATCTTTGCTCTTTCTAGGAAAGTTTTTGAGAGGTTTTTTTTTATCCTTTTACATGTAAAAATGTATAATAGAGCACTGTCATATAATTTAGAGAGCAACATTCTAAATGCAGTTGACTTTTGAACAATGCAAGTTTGAAATGCGCGAGTCACTTATACACGGACTTTCGTCCACCACTGCCAACCCTGAGACAGCAAGAACAGCCCTTCCTTTTCCTCCTCCTTCTCCTTACTCTACTCAACTTGAACATAACAAGGATGAGGACCTTTTATGATAACACACTTCCACTTAATGAATAGTAATTATATTTTCTTTTCCATATGATTTCCTTTTCTCTGGCTTAACATGTAAAGTACTACATTTGTTAAATTAATTGTTTATGTTTCTGGTCAGCAGTAGGCTCTTACTAGTTGAGTTTTGGGGGAATCAAATGTTCCACACTAACTTTCAGCTGCACAAGGGTAAGTTACCGAAATCTCTGTTTAAAGGTCAACTGTATTATGTGCAAATACTATATTTATTCATGTTCTGCTACTATTTTATATATAACAGCTTGGTTTCTTTCTGCATTGTCCATAAATGATATTTATCTCTTATCAGTAATGATATAAAAGATTGTATTTCTTGGCTTCATTGTCTTTTGAAAGCCTGGTAGGATGCTACCAATGTGCCTTCCAAGATCTGACTGAAATCATAAGTCCAATTTTAAGTGACAGAAACTACTCTCAGTTGAATTGAGCTTCATACTTCCTTCCCCAGGAGTTCATCTCAGTTCAGGAAGCTTACATGCCATGTTTCACTAATGCAGACTATGTAGGGGAGTAATGGTGACAAATGACAGTCTGATGTGGTTAAGGTCATTTTTATCGAAGCTGACATATGCAAAGACACCCATCCTTTCATCCAGCTTTTGGACAGTGACAATAGGACACACAGGTCACTGCTGTGATCTCCTCACCACGACCACTCCCAGGGCTTGACTTCTTTAGTTCAACTTGCTTTCTTTGCTACATTGTCACATCTGTCACTATTTCATCCCTGATATTCCTTTTCCCACCACACCACACATTATATAAGGGAGCTCTTCCTAGTTTAAGGAACTTGAACATCTTCTTGAAACTAGCATTTAGCCGGGCGCGGTGGCTCAAGCCTGTAATCCCAGCACTTTGGGAGGCCGAGGCGGGCGGATCACAAGGTCAGGAGATCGAGACCACAGTGAAACCCCGTCTCTACTAAAAATACAAAAAATTAGCCGGGCGCGGTGGCGGGCGCCTGTAGTCCCAGCTACTCAGGAGGCTGAGGCAGGAGAATGGCGGGAACCCGGGAGGCGGAGCTTGCAGTGAGCCGAGATCGCGCCACTGCACTCCAGCCTGGGCAACAGCGTGAGACTCCGTCTCAAAAAAAAAAAAAAAAAAAAAAAAAGAAACTAGCATTTAATCCCTGAATTTTTGGAATTTACTCCCCCCCGTGAGTCTTTTTTCAGTCTGCAAATACACCAGGTGATTTACTGCTTTCAGACTCTTGGCACATCCATTCCCTTGCAAGGAATGCTCTCCACTTCTCAGGCATCTTAGCAAATTCCACATTCCTCCTCGATTTCGAAAGAAACGAAATATTACTGAACCACTTGTACCCATTATCTTTTCCTTCCACCATGAAGGTGTTAATGGAGATATTAATAATAAACTTGTATTCAAACAGAAGTAACAGAAGTTAATACGAATCTAATCTGAAAATATTTAAGGTCATGAAAGGGACTTCTTTTTGGTGCAGGAAGGGTCCCATTTAAAATAGCGACGATACTTGACTGCCTGTTAGTTCATTGGGCACTTAGGTGTCTTCAGTTGGAATATAGAGAAACAAATTCCCTCTTCCATTAACTTACTACATTAAAAATCTGCCAACATTTTCATCTAGGCAGTCAATCTTTGATATCTGCCCACGATGGCTCTTTTTTTTTTTTTTTTTTTTTTTTTTTTGAGACGGAGTCTCGCTCTGTCGCCCAGGCTGGAGTGCAGTGGCCGGATCTCAGCTCACTGCAAGCTCCGCCTCCCAGGTTCACGCCATTCTCCTGCTCAGCCTCCCGAGTAGCTGGGACTACAGGCGCCCGCCACCTCGCCCAGCTAGTTTTTTTGTTTTGTATTTTTTAGTAGAGACGGGGTTTCACCGTGTTAGCCAGGATGGTCTTGATCTCCTTACCTCGTGATCCACCCGTCTTCGGCCTCCCAAAGTGCTGGGATTACAGGCTTGAGCCACCGCGCCCGGCCGATGGTTCTTTTTTCTTAGAAATTTTCTCACATTGCATGATGTGTCTGCGCCCTGGCCTCTGGCCAAATCAGCCTCCTCCGCGTGGTGAAGGAGAAAGCCTTACCTGAACCTAAGCAGACCTTTTGTCTCTTGGGCCCAGAAGTGAGTTCTTTCAAGTCACTGATAAAATACTATTTATATAAAATGGTTTTCCATGGAAATTTACTCAAATATATGACTTCTGTATATATACTGTAGACAAAATGGACATAAACTTACAACATTAAAACACTGGATATGATTTAGCATCATCACTTGATTTTAAAGAAAATTACACATCTATAATATTATATCAAAAAGTGTTACTATCAGGTCAATTTTTCAGTTGCAAACGTGGCAAGGAGTATATATTTGTAAACAGGTGTATCTCATCCATGCTAAACTGTGTATTAAAACGTGTAAATGTCTTTTATTGGAATGAGGTATCTGATGAAAATACTCTGATTCTCAATTAAGAATGTAGAGTATGTTTCAGATCGTCTTTTCTAGGATCAGAGGTTTGTTCATCTTTGGAGGAAAAGACTGAGGACCAGTTTTTTGATTTACAGTGAAATAGGTAGAGCAGTAACAGATATTTTGGGGGCTTTGAAATTTTCTGCCCAATGACACAATTCCATAAAGACAGAGCCTCATACATTATTGGGATAATTTCATTCAGAGTTTAGGTTTATTACACAGAGGACAACATACTGGAATAATCCTCAGGAAAACAATAGCAATCTGGCCTGTCTTATGAATAGATGGGAAAGTGGGTCAGGAGCAATTTACTAATTCACTCAGCAGTAAAGATAATTACTGTTTTTAATGATAATGTACTACAGGCAGATCTAATAGGTTCATGCCTCATGTTTAAACTGTTCTAGCTTAATAAGTGCAAGAACATTATATTTACTTTGCTAGGTCTAACAGCACTCGATACTGAAAACTGACCTTTAAGTGATCCCTTGTGCTGTTCTGTACTATTTATTTTGGATTATTGAAAGTCTTAAATATCTTTAGCTAAAATGTGTACTTGTATTACATATTTTCACAGGCTTTCATTTTCTTTCTGTTCTGCCCATTAGGACATACAGAATATATTAAGAAAATCATGGTCTCAAAAAGCACACACTGTAAAATTAAAAGTAAAGGATTGTTTAATTTATGTGAGTCAGAAATAGGTTCAGAAAGAATTTGAAGTCTCAGTATGATCTCTTTCTGCAGAATTCCATTTTTTTGTCAATCATTTCAAGTGAGTACTGTTTGGCATAAACTATTGTATTTATGGAATCAAAAATGTCATGTTTGGAGCATGTTTATACTCATTTAAAAATAGGTAATCTTTTGAGTTTCTTCATTATCCTGCTGGACAAATGATTTATCCTTTACAGTAATATTCGTGTGCTTTCATCTCATTTAATGCTAGAGTGTTAGAGGGTACTTAGAGAAACCCCAAGATTCTTCCCCAGTGTCATCAATCTAGTTGCAGAGTGGAACCTAGTTGGCAAATGGGATTCCCTAGCTGCTGGGCCTATTGGCAGGAAAACTTTACATGTCAGACTTCTTCATGTAGATTGTTCCCAGATGAAGGAAACTGTTCCACCCAAGGTCATGTAATCTTCCTGAAGCAGCATATGTCCTGTAACTGATCAATATGCATGATATTGAATGCACAGTTTAGGCCAGTTCTGCAGGTCCATCTTAACTTCATCCTGCTATGATATTCAGAGGTCTTTTTGTCTTGTTTCTTTATGGCTATACGGCGGCCCATGTTCTCCCTTCTCTCAACCCTTCCACTCTTACTCTTAGAGAGGTATTGGCAGTGAGAACACTCCTCAGTTAATTGCCTGAATGAACATTTTTTCCATGTAAATATTTCAGAGGCCAGAGACCGGGCGTGGTGGCTCACGCCTGTAATCCCAGCACCTTAGGAGGCCAAGGCGAGTGGATCACCTGAGGTGAGGAGTTCAAGACCAGTCTGCTCAACATAGTGAAACCCATCTCTAGTAAAAACACAAAAAATTAGCTGGGCATGGTGACAGGCACCTGTAATTCCAGCTACTTGGGAGGCTGAGGCAGGAGAATTACTTGAATCCGGTAGGCGGAGGTTGCGGTAAGCCAAGATCACACCATTGCACTCCAGCCTGGGTGACAGAGCAAGGCTCTTTCTCAAAAAGAAAAAAAGACATATATTTCAGAGACTGCTTCCAGATACCTAACCTGTGAAGCTACCCGGGTTGGCTGACTGCTTTTAACAAAGCTATTGTCCTCAATATGTATTTCTTATTCATCACTTATAGCAGTAGTTTGGTCAAAGCTTGTGGAAAAACTCTGTAGCAAAATGTGAAACATTAAAATTAAATTTCATAGATTTGAATGTATGTGTATCTTTCATTTATGATAGCCATACCACATAATGCTATCTAGGAAAATGTCTAGTTTAATTTATATTTCCAAGAAACTGTGATCCATGATTTATCTATATCTAGAATATTAATTTAGGTTTTTCCTTGAAAGTTGAACTCAAGCCTAAAGTTAAGTTGAATTACTAACATATAAATCAGAAACAAAACTTACACACACATTGCACACATCTTTTACATTAAGGCCTAAGGAAACTAGGCCATAGTGGTCTTATTTTTGACTTAGTATGTATTATTCAACAAAGTTCTTAATTATCTATGAAATCAAGGCTATTATTACATGTCACTTGCATGAATTTTAACAAAAAGTGAGGAGACTGGGCTTTTGAGTAGAAACCCACATTGGATTTGAGATTTAGCCAATAGAGTGATGCTAGATGATAAAAAATTGTAATAATAATGGTTGTGAGTTTACACACATTTTGGGGGAAGGAACATGGAAGCACTGTAATTTCTGGAAGAATTCCTAAAATTCCTGAATCATTCTTCAAAATATAGCAAATAAAGTACTTAGCTGAGAGGAAACTTGCTAGTCTCTCTTGTTTCAACTATTTACCTTTAGTCAATTTTCTATAATTTATAAAATGAAATGTGATTTCTAAGGTTAACTTTGCTTTAAATTTACATGATTCTAAATTTGACTAGATTAAACAGGGAGAACAGAGAAATAAGAAATCTATTTAGGATATTTCTAATATCTAAATATTTATAATATTATAAATATTATAAATAATATAATATTTCACATTATATTCACTAATGTGAATGTAATGTGAATGGAGAATATTGGCAGAGCTTGTAAATAAATGAAGGGTTTATTTTTGAGCCATTGGATTAATTCAATAAATACTTTTTAATTACCATATGCTAAGTTCTGAAAATGGAAGATGAGTGAATGAATGTAATCTTTGTTCATGCAGAGTTCACTATAATGGTCAAAGTAAATAAATTAATTATGGGAAATAAAGGAAATAATAAAGCTCTTACTAAAATTTTTAGCTTTGAATATATAGTGTTGGCGATTTTTCTGATGGTACTAAGTACATTATCATTATCATTTGATATTTATGCTTACTCCATATGGAAAAATATGATAGTGTCCCTAAATTTAACAAAAACCCTTACTGTATCTATTCTCCAAAAGAATCTCAATATTTGTTTTCTGGTTTCACGCTCTAACGTTTATTTTCAGGAGAAATATTCCCCAATTTAGTTGACAGAATTCTGGTAGAATTCTCTTCACCTCCTTTAGAGGTAGAGCCTGTGGCTGAAGTTTACTTCTAGCTGATTAAAGAACTCTATTCCTTAATTGCAGTGACAGTGTAGGGATAAGCATGTGATTCAAACCAAATATAACCAACCTGAATATTGCTTCAGCGACTGGGAAGAGCTAGTCTCTGTGTTTTTTATTTAACCTCAGGGCATTCAAAACTTACTGACTCCAAGTAACCTTGCCATTACAAGTGAAATGTATTCTGAGAGTGAGGCCCTAAATCATGAAATGGAGAGGACAAAGTTGAACCAAGTTTTGGAGAAAACAGTTCTTATATTACTATCAGATTTAATTATTAAAATAATGTAAGGCGAACATTAATGAAAATTTAGGGAAAACTACATATATTTAAAAAGAAAAGTCATTAAGTAAAATATGTCCATTAAGTAATGGACGTAATACATGAACACACAATTTATAAAAAAAAGATTATCAAATTGTTATTAATTTTTTAATTTATATTTTATTAGCACAAGTTTTGACTATTTTCTGTCATTAGAATTAAAATTCCAAAATAGAGCAGAATCCTGGCTTGCATAGCTTATCACCATGTCTCCAGGTCTTAGAATCATGTTAGTTTGAACACAGTAGATTTTCAATTAAAAAAATATGTTGGATGAATAAAAAAATCATTCAGGAAATATGAATAAACTAATGAGATAACCTAATTTTTAAAAGTTGAATATAAATCTTGTCATTAAAAAATGTAGGAACTAAGAAACCCTCATACAATTTTGGTGATATTGTAAATTTATAGTGCCTTTCTGAAAAGCGAATGGGCAGTATTTATCAAATCCAAACCTTTCACTCCATTAAACCTAGAAAATCAAGGAAGTCAATTCTATTATATTCTATATTTTTCAAGCAAAAAAAAAAACCAAAAAACTATTTTTAAAAACAAACCAAAAAAATCTCACTTTCCTGATAGAATAGTTATGTAACATGTAACTATTATTTTTAAATAATAGAAAAACATTTAGGTAAATTTGGTCATCCATATCATGACATTCTATATAGTTGTTAAAAAGAATATGGTAGATATATTGACATGAAAAGATCACCAAATGTAAAGATGAAAAGACAATGATTAAAAAAACAAAAAACAAAAAACAAAAAAGAAAACTATACAGTATAAACCAATTCATGTGAAAAAAAATTCATTACATATTTGATCTATGTCAACGTGTTTTTCTATTTTTCTATTTATTCGTGTATATATCTATGTCTATAAGCATATGTTTATATTTATCTATCCTGTAAACTATATATTCATAATGCACAGGAAAAACAAAAACAAACAAACAAACCCTAAAATGGCACACATTGATTGCATATGTTTAGATTGGAGGAGGAAAATATTGGAGTACAGATAAAGGAGATAATACGTTTTACCACATGTATATTGATATGGTTTGGATTTGTGTCCCGGCCCAAATTGTAATTCTCAAGGTTGGAGGTGGGGCGTGGTGGGAGGTGATTGGATCATGGGGTGGTTTCTCATGAATGGTTTAACACCATCCCCCTTTGTGCTGTTCTAGTCTTAGTGAGTGAGTTCTGGTGAGATTTGGTTGTTTAAAAGTGTGTAGCACCTCCCCACTCTCTCTATTCCTCCTGCTTTGGCCATATGAAGTGCGGCGCCTGCTTTGCCTTCCGCCACGATTGAAATCTCCCTGAGGTCTCCACAGCAGCAGAAGCTGTAAGGCTTCCTGTACAGCCTGCGACACTGTGAGCCAATTAAATCTCTTTTCTTTATAAATTATCCAATTTTAGATATTTCTTTATAGCACTGTGAGAATAGGCATATATATATATAAAATATATATTTTAATGACAAACATTGACTTCGAAGTAGTTCATACTAAAATGAAAAATAGTCACATTTCAACTTTTCTTTTTTTTTTCTCAATTAAAAAATTTTAATTTAAAAGTAAACTTTACTGTCGAAAATGCAAACTTTGGGAGGGCAGAAAGATCATACACAAGCCTGCCACTTCACATCTGGACTGATGCACCGCAGCCGGGCAGAGGGGCTCCTCACTTTCAACTTTTCTTTTTACTTATTTGACTATGAAAAAGGTTGAACCTCTTAAAGTCTATTTGCTTATAACACTTCCTTGCCACTTATTTCTTATTTTTAAGATTTTTCGAGTTCTTTTTAAAAATCATTTTTTGTTAATATTTCTTTTTATTTATTTATTCTTATAAGTTTGCTTGTTTCTCTTAGTAGGAGAACAAATATCATTTAAACGTGTTTGCTAGCCAAAGTCGTACCTGTTCATTTTCACCTAATACAATTTCTAGTGTCTTTGGGGCTAGTTCTGGGTTCGTAGCTTAGATCTGCCACATAGTAATTAGGAGCATAAAGAAATGTACTTAATTTCACTCAATTTCACTTTCCTGATAGAATACTTAGGTAACACATATTGTAGGAGGATCAGCTAAAATGGCATATGGAGAGTGCTTAGGCTGGTTTCTATCACATGAAATTACAACGAAATTGTTTTAATTCTCAATTGTTTTTGGTAATAATTGTAGATTTCTTTGTTTATGCATTTATACAGTATAAAATGTTACCAAATTTCATCAACCTGTCTAGTAAAAATATAAATATCCTGGGACCAGATACTGTCATTCATTATTTTATTCCCTAAAGCGTTAGTGCAGACCCTTCCATGTGGTAGGTACTTAAGGTAAACTTATTGAATTTAATTGAAAGCCTATATAACTTGAGTAAATCAGCACCGTTGTAAAGAAAAAATTAAATCAATTACAAGTATATAAATAAATTAAATTTACTGTTTTCTTGGAAATTTTTTTAAGAGTTTACTACCTACAAGTTCATAGAGTTACCACTCCTGAAATAGTTATGTGTAAGTGCCCCTTTTAAAAGCTGCACTCACTCTAGTTTGAGTTACAAGAATATGATTATTCTAGCTTTCAAAAGAAAGTTTTTAAGCTTCGAGACTAATAGACTCTTCTAATTGGAAAAGAAAAAAATCAACTGGCCTCCTACTTGTCAACAGTTTCTGAGACGTCCCTTTTTAGTACAAGCCAAATGGTAAGATTTCTTAACAAATTATTTCTATTCTGCTGTTTAAAAAATTAGAGTTTTCTCCAAAATGCCATCAGAGTACTTGCTAATAGAATACTGTCCTTAATCTTTGACTATGAAAACTTTTTTATTTTTTAAATTTTTAATATTTGGATAGTCAGCACTCAAAATGTCTGTACAGGCTAATGTTCTTGAATGAAAGAGAAAGAATGAAAAGGGAGGAATACTAAATATAATAGAGGAACACATTAAATTACCAAGCTTTTTTTAAAAAACCTATATAAACTATACACTATATTAAACATTACGAGAGCTACTATTTTTCTTTTAATTTAGCTTGAAACCACTTCCTGTTTTTGCATGTATAAGAAAAACAACAGAGTTTGTTTTTTGGCAGACATAGGAAGAATTGTTATTTTCCTCTACTATTTGTGGAAAACAGAAAAGAAACCAACTGTTGCAATTTTTTCTACACACGGTTAAAATTTCTGAATATTAAGTTGAGGCTTCAGAAATTATATCCAGAAATGACTAAAAAGACTTCAGCTTATCAGTAATTATCAATAAGTGTTGAACTATTTTAATTTTATTTAAATACATAGGGATGATATAGACACGAGTTACATACATGTGTGTGCACACACACACCCACACACACACCCACACACACAGAGATTTTTCGATGTGGACATTCCCGTTACCCAAATTGTTGTTACATTTTAATTGCGTTACTTCAAACAAGCCTGCAATTGCAATTATGACTGCCTCCACAGCTCTTCACAGCGTTTATTATTATTTACAATAAAAAAGCTGATATGCTGTCATTTGTGTAATCAATGGTTAACTCTAGGGCAGGAAAGTAGACATAAAACTTTGAGACTCAAATTAGGTGTTTTAAAACCTAATTTAATGTAGCTGCAAAAGTGAAGACAAATTTAACTGGAACTCAGATTAAATCTCTTTATTTTTGTTTGTCAGTATATAGAGCATTGGCTGATAAATGAAAGTCTTTGATATCCTCCCAACTTGATTCAATGCTATCTACTGATATTTATTTAAAATTCTGGAATTAAGTATTTTCTCTTCTTCCATATTATTGATCTTCCATACTACAAAGGTTCCACCTTTATTCCCCCTAAAATGTACCCTACAGTTATCTCTGATGAGTGAACCTGATTCTAGAACCTAATTCTATTCTGCCAGGAATGTCAATAATAAATGATGGGCTGAGGTGGATGGCCTCCTAAGAGGAGAAAAAACAACAACAACAACAACAACAACAACAACAACAAAATAGAAAAGGCCAATGAGATTTGAATTGACTCCATTAACAATAGTCATGATTGCTTATACAAGGGAAAAATATTGTTATAAAAGAGCCTATTAAAATGTCAGGAAATGTCTCAGCAGTTTAAATACTCTTAAATTTTTAAATGGTATACTAGCTAGCAGAGCTGTAGTAGATTGAATTAAACTTCATTATTGATTCCCTTAGACTTTGTTGGTGAGTTGCCCATTTAAACACATTATCAGATACTTAATGAGTAATTTATAATGCTTTGAAGAACATTTACTTCATTTAAAACGGCTAACAACATCATTCAAATGAGAGAAGGTGTCAGGACTCAGTAAATGAAAATGCTAGATGCAGACATAATGTCCGTTAGAACAGAAGCCAAACAAGTTTTTTAAACAACATTTTGAATAAAATATTTCACATCTACAAGTCTTTTAATAATTGAACTGCATCCTAAACTATAATTATAAAGAGTCAATTAAATAATTATCATTAAGAACATCCATGATATGGAGATATACTACAAAATCCTGTAAAGGGTTCAACTCTTCCATAACTATAGAGTGACTTTCTGTTTGAAAGGACATTTTGTTCATTGCGATTTTGTATTTGAATAGTAATATTTCATTTAAATTTCCAAACTTCTCTAAAAATATCTCACAAGCAACTATTTCCATTCAGTGTTTTACAGAATACAATGTCTGGTCAGAATTTCGATGCATGTTTTTAAAGAAAGGAAATATTTATTGAAGTTAATACGCATGGTAATATATTATTCTCATATTAGCATTAATGTGAGGCTTTAGCACCTTCTCCTTACTGCTTTTGCTAATAGGTTAAATTTGTATTATGTGAAAATAAATAAAGACTGGGGCAAAATTTATTTAGAAAGCTTTATTCTGTACTAACAGTTTATTGGCCAAGTAGTCTGAATGGATCATTAAAATGCTTGACTCATTCAATCTAAATCTCAACGAGTCTGTTATTTAAAGGCAGTGTAACCAACTCAAGTTCATCTGCTCACTGCTCAGAAGTTAAAGCATAAGAAACAAGGTGTTGTAACCCAGAACTTAAAGTATAATAAAAAATAAATAAATTTTAAAAAGCAAGGTGTGGTAAAAAAGAAAGGAGCTTTTATTCAAATCCTAGCAGAAGGGGGAATGGCCAGGCTCAAACCTCACCTGAGCCATCTACAGTGTTAGACTGAGGGAAGGGGTTTAAAAAGGAGAGAGTTGGTAGGGGAAACATGCAGGAGTAATATAGGATGCAGGTCTGTATGTCTTGTTGCAAGGGCTGTCTTGAACTATTGTCCACCTGGAATACCAGCTGAAGCCATTTCAGCTGCATCCAGGTTGTAGATTATCCATTTCAAGTTAGGTAATCTCCAAATTGAGGAGAATTCCACAGCGGGGACTCCTTGACTGGCTTGTTGTAAAGTTAGCCCATGGAATTTCTTAACAAGCATGAAGTTAGATGCAACCAAGCATCTGGTGGGAAAGTGTGCATGATTCAACCACGTGTCTGATGGGAAAGAGAGAGAACAGAGTTTCAAAGTACATTTCGAAGCTATGTTTTAAGACTAAGGAAAAAAATGCTTCTACGTTTTACTTCAAAGTTACATGTCAAGACTAGGGGAAAAGGAGAAAAAAGAAAAAAAAAGATTTTAAATGCATTTTGAAGCTTAACTACCTCAAAATGTATTTTAAAGTTACAGGAGGAGTGACTTCTAAATATTAAACATTTACATTAACGTTTTGTCATTTAGTACACAATGTTAATCATTTGCTTCTATAAACCAGAAAAACATGTTTGAAGACATTTTGTCCAAGTGTCCCATAGAATAGTCCGTACATGAGAACTTATTAGGTGTTGTATGAAAGAGGTTTTGTTGGTTGGGAAAAAGTTGAGAAATGCTAGGTTAATTATATTTTTAAAGATATTTTCAGAGCTTTTATTATCCTAAAGTGCTCTGACACCTATAAGATGGAAATACTGAAAACAGTATTGAACAAACAAAAGTAGTATTTTTGGTTTTGCTTATATAGTTGACCCTTGAACAATACAGAGTTGAGCTGTATGAGTTTCCTTATAATGAGGATTTATAAAAATAAATATATTAACTAGTTGTGTGGAGATGTGCAACAATTTGAAAAAACTCACAAATCAGGTAGCCCAGAAATATTAAAAAATTAAGGAAAATGTCTGTCATGCATGCATAAAATATATGTAGGTACTAATCTATTTTATTATTTACTACCATAAAATATACATTAATTTATTATAAAATGCTGAAATTTATCAATACTGACATATATAAATACACCATACATGTTGCTATTCTCAGTAGAGGTAAATATAAACAAATGTAAAGACAGTATTAAATTATAACTGTGTAAAATTAATTGTAATATATACTGTGATACTGTAATAATTTTTTAGCCACCTACTACTGCTGTGAGCTCAAGTGTTGCAAGTATCCACCTAAAAATGCCTGGTGGGGCAAGAAAAAATATAATAAAGGGCATCCAAATTGGAAAATAGGTAGTCAAATTGTCACTGTTCACTGATGATATGACTGTATTCCTAGAAAACCCTGAAGTCTAATCCAAAAGACTTCTACAATTGATAAGCAATTTTAGTAAAGTCTCAGGTTACAAAATCAATGTACAGAAATCAGTAGCACTGCTATACACCACCAACAACAAGGCTGAGAATCAAATCAAGAACTCAATTCCTTTTACAACAGCTGCAAAAGAATAATAAAATACTAAGGAATATACTTAAGGAGGTGAAAGATCGCTACAAAGAAAACTACAAAATACTGCTGAAATAAGTCATAGGTGACGCAAACAAATCAAAACACATTCCATGCTCATGGATGGGAAGAATCAGTATTGTAAAAATGACCATACTGCTAAAAGCAATCACAGATTCAATGCAATTCCCATGAAAATGTCATCATTTTTCACAGAACTATAGAAAATAAATCTAAAATTCTTATGAAACCAAAGGAGAGCCCACATAACCAGAGCAATAATAAGCAAAAGAACAAATCTAAAGGCATCACATTATCAGACTTCAAATTACTGTATAAGGCTGTAGTTCCCAAAACAGCACAGTACTGATATAAAAATAGGCACTTAGACCAATGGAACAGAATAGAGAACTCAAAAATAAAGCCAAATGCTTGCAGTCAATTGATCTTCTACAAAGCATACAAAAACATGAATTGAGGAAAGGACACCCTATTCAATAGATAGTACTGGCTCTATGCACACGCCGCATGCAGAAAAATGAAACTGTAAACCCATCTCTCACCTTATATAAAAATCAACTCAAGATGGATCAAAGACTTAAATCTAAGACCTGAAACCATATACATTATAGAATATAACATCAGAAAAACTCTTTTTGACATTGATTTAGGCAAAGACCCCAAAAGCAAATACAACTGAAACAGAAAAAATAAATAAATGGGACCTAATTAAACTAAAATTGCTTTTGCACTGCAAAAGAAATAATCAGTGGAGTATAAAGACAACCAATGGAGTAGGAGAAAATATTCAAAAACTATGCCTCTGACAAAGGACTAGTATCCACAATCTACAAAGAACTCAAATAATCAAGAAAAAGAAAATTGCCATCAAAAAGTGGGCAAATGACATGAATAGATGTTTCTCAAAAGAAGATATACAAACAGCCAACAAACAAATAAAAAAAAAATGCTCAACATCACTAATCATCAAGGAAATGCAGATGAAAACCACAATAAGATACCACCTTACTCCTGCTAGAATGAACATAATTAAAGAGTTGTTGTTTTTTGTTTTGTTTTTAAAAAAAGAGTGTTGGAGTGGATAAGCTTAAAAGGAAACACTTTTACACTGCTGGTGGAAATGTAAATTAGTACAACCACTATGGAAACCAGTATGGAGATTCCTTAAAGAACTAAAAGTAGATATACCATTCAATCAAGAAATCCCACTATTGGATATCTACCCAAACAAAAAAAAGTCATTGTACGAAAAAGATATTTGCACATTCATTTTATAGCAGCACAGTTCACAATTACAAAGAACCAACCTAAGTGCACATCTACCGATGAGTGGATAAAGAAAATGTGATATATATGTATATATATGTGTGTGTGTGTATGTGTATATATATATATATACACACACGTACATATATACACACATACACACCATGGAATACTACTCAGCCATAAAATGGAATGAAATAATGTATTTTGCAGCAACTTGGATGGAGCTGGAGACCATTATTCTGAATAATAACGACCATTATTCATAGAATAATTAGTAATTATTCTAATTACCAATTCTGAAGTAATTAGAATAATTAATTATTCTAATTGAAGTAATTCAGGAATGGAAAACTAAATACTGTATGTTCTCAGTTATAAGTGGAGCTAAGCTATGAGGATGCATAGACATACAGAATGATAGAATGGACTTTGGGGACTTGGAGTGAAGAAGATTGGGAGACAGTGAGGGATAAAAGATTACATAATGTACAGTGTACACTTCTTGGATGATGGGTGCACTAAAATTTCAAAATTCGCCACTAAATAACTTATCAATTTAACCAATAACCACCTATACCCAAACTGTTGAAATAGAAATAAATAAATAAATGAAAAATTTTAAAAAGTGCTCTGTGACACTAATTATCACTGCTTGAGCGATTCCTCTCTCCAGTAAATTGCAGATTGCAGTAAAAATTGATCTCTCGTAGTTATTTTGTAAGAACCATGTGTGCTTCATTGTGTTTAATGCAATACTGTAAACCTTAAATAACACCACTGTACCCATACAAAGGGCCACTAGTGATGCTGAAAGCATTCCCAAGAAACAGCGAAAAGTTACGACATTACAAGAAAGAGTTGAATGCTTGATATGTACCGTCATAGATTGAAGTTGTTTACTGTGGCTGCCTGTTATTTTAAGATAAATGAATCCAGCATAAGAGCCATTATTAAAAAAAGCAAAGAAAATTTGTGAAGTCATCACTGCAGCTACACCAGCAGGCATAAAAACCTTGCACTTTTTGTGAAATACCTTTGTATCTTATATTGAAAATACAGCTTTTATGTGGGTGCAAAATTGCTATAAGAAAGGCATGTCTATAAACTCTAATATGATTTGATAAAAACAAAGTCATTATATGACCACTTTAAGCAAAAGGATGATAAAGGATCTAAAACTGGAGAATGTAATGCCAGGAAAGGATGGTTTAATTAATATAAAAAGAGATTTGGGTTAAAAACCCTCAGCAGAAGGACCATCTTCTACTCACCAAAAGCTGGCAGACTAGTTCTGAGATGCCATTAACAAAATCATTGAGGAGAAAGGATACCTGCCTGAACGGGTTTTTAATGCAGATAAAAGTATCCTATTCTGGAAAAACAACAACAATAAAAAAGTCACAAAGGACACCTATTATTAAGGAAGAGAAGTAAGTATCAGGATTTAAGGCAGAAAAGTATAGGCTAACTACATTTTTGTGCAAATGCAGTTGGGTTTATGATAAGGACTCCCTTTATCCATAAAGCTGCTGTCCATTTGAAGAGAAAAGATAAATACCAGCTTCCAGCCTTTTGGTTAGATTATGAGACCTTTTTTTCTACATTAGTTCCATTCATGTTCCAAGGAAGTACCTTGCCCATACCGACTGTCTTTTGAAGTTCTTTTGATATTGGACAATGTCCTTAGTCTTCTAGAATTCCATCAGTGCAACACTGAAGGCATTAAAGTAGTCTGCTTGCCCCCAAACTCAATGTCTCTAATTCAGCCTCTATATGAGAGAGTCATGAGGACTTTTAAGGTTCATTACACATGGTACTCTGTGAAAGTAATTGTCAATGCTATGGAACATTATGAAACTTGTAAAGGATTACACCATTAAAGATGGCATCATTGTTATAGAAAAGGCTATCAACCCAGACACAATGTATTTGTGCTGGAGAAAATAGTGTCTAGATGTTGCACATGAATTCTCAGTATGTACAATGGAGCCAATCAAGAAAACCATGAAATAGATTGTGTACACAGAAAAAAAAAAGGGGGGGTGGTGTGGGTTCTAAGATATGGATCTTGGAAAAATTCAAGAACTAATAAAAACCACTTGATGGAGATGCCTGCTTCTGAATCAGTAACAGACAATGGGGAAGAAGACGTAGAGGAAGCAGTGTCAGAAAACAAATTGATATTAGACAATCAGGCAAAAGAGTTTTAATTATTCCAGACTGCTTTGATTTCTTTCACAGTGTGCACCTTTTTATGATATGGGCACCAAACTAGAGCAAATAGTGAAAAGATTGATATTGCATAGAAGCATTTTTAGATAAATGAAAAGGTTAAAAAGTCAGACAGAAATTACCATGTATTTCTGTAAAGTTATGCCCAGTATCCCTGCCTTTCCTGCCTCCCTTTCCACTTTCTCCACCTCACTCATCTCTGTCCCCCCGAGACAGCAAGGCCATCTCTCCTTTTCTCCTGTGCGTCCTACTCAATTTGAAGATGATAAGGATGAAGACCTTAATGATGTACTACTTCCACTTAATGAATAGTAAATATATTTTTTCTTATGACTCTTACTAACATTTTCTTTTCTCTATCTTTCTTTTTTATAAGACGAAATTGTTTGGGCGCAGTGGCTCACGCCTGTAATCTCAGCACTTTGGGAGGCTAAGATTGCTTGAGGTCAGGGGTTTGAGACCAGCCTGGCCAATGTGGTGAAACCCCGTCTCTACTAAAATACAAAAATTATCTGGGTGTGGTGGTGGGCACCTGTAATCTCAGCTACTAGGGAGACTGAGACAGGAGAATTTCTTGAACCCAAAAGATGGAGGGTGCAGTGAGCCAAGATCGCACCACTGCACTCCATCCTGGGTGACAGAGTGAGACTCTGTGTCAAAAAATAATAATAATAATATATAATAATAAAATACTAATACATAAAAATAATAAATAAATACATTATATCATACATATAACATACAAAATATGTGTTAATCAGTTATGTTATCATTAAGGCTTCCTGTCAGCAGTAGCCTATTGGTATTTAAGTTTTTGGAGAATCAAAAAAGTTATATGTGGATTTTTGACGGTACAGGGGATCAGTGTCCCTAACTCTCATGTTGTTCAAGCTTACACTATATAAGTAATTTATCTTTATGTGTATCTTAAAAAATGGAGATGTAGTATTTTCTTTATCTCTCAGTTCTCAGGAAATTTTCGTTTCCATTTGACTCTTTGTTTGACCTTCTCTGTGGCCTGAACTTAATCAACTTTTGTAAACACTTCTTGTGGATACTGGAAAGGGTATATTATCTAATTATTATTCACCATACTTTATTAACACTTGTAAAGTCAGTTTTTAAACATGTTAATGAGATTTCTTTCTCATATTTAGCTTTATCTATATGAGTCCCTTGTTATCCAGAGAACTGTATTAATATTTCACAGTTTCATTGGAAGTTTCACTGCACAATCTGTATTCCTTTAAATTATCGAAGACTTGGTATCAGGCACATGTTTTGGAGCAGTAGTTTTCAGAGTGTCATTGGAATTTTAACTTCATAATCTGTATCCCTTTAAGTTCCTAAGGACTTGATATCAGGTACATGTTTTGTAACAGTAGTACATTTCTAGTGAATCGTTGCTTTTATCATTAAACATTAATGTGTTTATCTAAAATATTTTGGGGGCTCTATTTTTTCTGTTATTAAATTTCTATTTTCTTACTTTTAGTCAACTTTTTTATTTAGAATTAATCTTAGATTTGCCAAAAAGTTGCAAAGATGATATAGAGTGTTCCTTTATTTCTATCTTCTAATGTTAACATCTTACATAACCGTGGTATGCTTGTTAAAATTCAGAACCAACAGTGGTGGTACATTACTTAAGTAAACTCCAAGTACTATTTTGATTTTTCCAATTTTCCACTAATGTCCTTTCTCTGTACTAGGAGCCAATACTGAATACCATATTCCATTTAGTTATCACGTGTCTTTCACCTCCTCTGTTTTGTTACTGTGTCTCACACTTTCATGTTTTTATGAAGATAAGAGAGCTAATGTGTATTGTTCAAATATCTATGGAATGTTCCTCAATGTATGTTTGTCTAACGTGTTTTGTATTTGGATTAGATATAGGTTTTGGGGAAGAAGACTCCCTCAGTTACAAGCCACTCTCATTATATTCTATCAGGGAGTACATGATGTCAACATAATTTATCACTGATGATACAACCTTGATCATTTAGTTAATAATGGTGTTTGCCAGTTTTCTATGAAAGAATTGCTTTTTTTCCCTTTCTGTAGTCTATTCTTCAGAGAATTGTTAAATCCAGTCCATACTCAAGGTGAAGGGATTAAGGTCCAACTCTTGGAAGGCAGAATATATAGAGAGAAAATATAATATAGATAATATATGTATATATTATTCTCTAAGGATTATTTGTCTCTTTTTATTTACTCAGTTATGTATTTATATAACTATGAACTTATGTATATTTATGTTATAATTTGGATTATAAATTATCTACCTTGTTTTCATTGTTATTTATCTGATATATTTGCCAGTATGTTTTGTAAACAGCATAACTGAACATTCTAAAAATATTCTCACAATTTGTCTTTTAAATTGTGAGATAGCCTCTTCAAAATGTTTGTGGCAAATTGGGATTTACATCAACATATTTTCTGTTTCCTCTCATTACCCTCCATCATTACCTTAATAAATAAGCTAAACATTCTGTTCTTTATTCTTTAAGTGGATGCATAAAATAATAACATGTATACTTGATGCCTCCCAAATTAGTCATTATTTACTGTATTGTTTTGTTTGTAATTATTTTATTATATTTACCACAAATTTGTAACATAGTTTTCCTGGACATAGAACTCTAGGATAGCATTTCACAACATTGCATCATTTATAAAATGTGTAACATTATATTATTTGCTTTTGAGACATTTTTTTGAGTAAAAAGAAATAAAACAGGTACTTAATAATTGTAATGCAGGCAAATCTAAGGCCATGAGTGAAATACCATTGCAATGAGGGATCTTGAAGAGGATGAGGGATTTTCTTTTTTTTTTTTTTTTTTTTTTTTTTTTTAAATTTATTTATTATTATTATACTTTAAGTTGTAGGGTACATGTGCATAATGTGCAGTTTTGTTACATATGTATACTTGTGCCATGTTTCCTATTTAGCTTTCTTTTTTCTTTCCATTATCCCGCAACTGAGATTTTCTACATGTTTAATGTGTTGTCTCTATCATTTTCCCACTCATTAGCCTTTAGTCCTGCTTTCTAGTAGGATTTAACAGCTCAAAATGATTTGGCTCTGATGAGTGGAGAAACACCAGGGTTCTTGGTTCTCATGCCGGTTTAGATAAAACAACATGGACACATGTACCTGGACTGGTTTTAAGGAGTGGAGAATTTAATAGGCAAGAAGGAAGGGAGAAGACAGAAGGCAGAAGCTACCCCAATACAGAGACAGAGGGAAGGGGGCTCCAAAGCCAAAAGAGGAGGTCCTCAAGTGCAGTGGACACCAGCCAGGTATATATGCAGAGGCTGGAGGAGGTAATATATGATTTGCATAGGGTTTGACCAGGCATGTCATTCACGTAGCCTGCAAAAAAGCTTGTCCTGCCACCCTAGCCTTTTCATAAGCAAATGCAGAGCATGATGGATGTTCTATACACATGGGGATATGTGGGGGTGGTCATGTTGCCAGGAGCATGTGGGGAAAGGGCAAGAAGGCTGCGGGAATTGCCATGTTGGGTGGATCCAGTTTATAATGGCTGGCACGTGCAGATCAAAGGTTGCTGGTCTGGCTCTAAGAGCCAGGGCTTTACAAGAAACTTTTCTGGAGATGCTTTAAAAAATGAAAACTTCCCAAGGACCCCTTTTCCTCTGTATCTGCCTAAAATAATTTCTTAATAACTTTTACAACACTCCCCCCTGTGGAGATGCCTCACTAACTGCTGCTAGGGGGTTTTGGGTGATGACTCTTTCTGGCTACTTCCTGCTGCAGAGGGGCATTGAATGGGGAACAACAGCTAGGGTTCCTCCTGGGGTCGATATAAGGGTCTTTGAAAGAATGGCATGTCCATGTGTGATTCAGTTTACAGCATTATTTGGAGTTTGATTGCTTCTAGGAGAGAAGAAACAATTTGAATTATAGTATTGAGCAATGTAACATTGTTTATGCAATGCTCAATAGTATTGAGCATAGACAATTAAAATGTTAATACAAGATGTATAAGCCAAAGAAGGCTTCATAAAGGGACTAACCAATTTCATAAAGAAGACTGGAATTCACTAAAGAGGGATTGTAGCCACGTGGGGCTGAAGCCATTTTCCATGAGCCTGTCAATAATTTTGATTTGATCTTTAAGTATCTGTAGATTTTCTTCTACTTTACTAGAGGTGTTAATCTAAAAGCAGCATGTTTCATTTAAAAGTGCATCGCTAAACCCAACAAAGCCCTAGCAGACTCAGTGGTGGTAAAACTTTCATCCTTCCTTTTTGTCAACTATTATTCCTGCTCTAAGGCTAATAATTAAGCAGAATACTTCTGCAATGGAAACTCTCTCTCCAATATTTCAGTTAGAAGGTGCTACCATGTATAATCCTATTGCAAAAGGTAGAGCAAGCATAGCAATTCCCACAAGTGTTATGTAGTAGATAATTTCCATCTAAAATTTTACTTGCCAAGATATAGAATTCCCCTTTGGGGGTCTATGAAGTTCCTTGGTTTTATTTTCCCAAACAAAGAAACCTCTGGGTTATGGGTACCTTACTCACTTTCATTACCTGGCAGAATTTGCAAGATAATTGTCCAGAACTAGCATATTGGTTCGCATTTTTACATTACCCATCCTTTATTTTCAAGCTGCAGAAGATCCCCACTTGATTCACATGAATAAACAGGGTTAGTCTAAAGTGTAGGCAGAAAGCTTAAAAACAATTAACGAGACTAGGATTTAATGACAATGTGTATGATAAGTTTTGGAGCAAAACTTTTCTGTCCAGTCCTCATTTTTGGTAAAAACTAATTATGAATAAACTTTAGTCTTATACTAGGCTTGATTATTTGCATAAAGTGCAGCAAGAATGGTTATTTTTTACATAGGCCTTTTGGGTTGGCTTTGATGAAACTCTATTCCACAAGGAATTTCAGATAAGACTTTTGAAGCCGAGCCTAGTCATAAGTTTGTATCCCCTAATACCTGTAAGTTGGATGATCCTTTCCTCTTGAGGTCCCAAGATAAACTCAGAGCTTCCAGACCTGTTAGAAACTGACATTCTTTACTGACCTGACCACAGGTTAGGAAACTTGTGTAGACAAAGTATGAGACCGGTTCTCCCAAAGGGACTTTTATTGGCTCTGCATGTCAAGCTTGATACCTTAAAGGGAAGCTCACCCTTTCAGCCAAAGCTTGGCAAAGTAACCAGTTTTTCCAAATGTGTCCTGTTGACAAAGAAAAATGGATTCTTACTGCACTGATGCAAACAACTATATTGCCATAAGTTGAGTACTCCCCGATAGTCTCCAAATTTTAGAGGAACCAAGCAGAGAAAAACAAGCATGCTCCAAATTTTGTTCATAGGAGTATACCTTACTCAATTATTAAAGGCCATAAATAGTTTAAATAAGTTTCCTTGACTCTGAAAACCAAAACAAGGATTAACAATATTCCAAGCCAAAGTAAAAAAGTTTGCTTTAACTTTCTGAGTGCAATCCATTTAACTAACTCTTGTTTTGCTTGATATTTGTGAACCTGTTAGTTCTTTATGAGTCCTGTGTCAGGCCTCTGAGCCCAAGCCAAGCCATCGCATCCCCTGTGACTCACAGGTATATGCCTAGATGGCCTAAAGTAACTAAAGAATCACAAAAGAAGTGAAAATGCCCTGCTCCACCTTAACTGATGACATTCCACCACAAAAGAAGTGAAAATGAGATGACATTACCTTAAGAGATGACATTACCTTGTGAAATTCCTTTTCCTGGCTCATCCTGGCTCAAAAATCTCCCCCACTGAGCACCTTGTGACCCCCACTCTTGCCCGCCAGAGAACAACCCCCCTGTGACTGGAATTTTCCTTTACCCAAATCCTATAAAACGGCCCCACACTTATCTCCCTTCGCTGACTCTCTTTTCGGACTCAGCCCGCCTGCACCCAGGTGATTAAAAAGCTTTATTACTCACACAAAGCCTGTTTGGTGGTCTCTTCACACGGATGCGCATGACATTCTGTATATTCCTTCTCTAGTCCAATGTTACAATCTTCAAAGCTATTAAAAGCCTGGGCAAGAAGGTCAGGGGAATCACCATGTTGGGTGGACCCAGTTTCTAATGGCCTGCATTTGCATATCAAAGATTGCCATCCTGGCTCTAAGAGCCAGTGTTTTATGAGAAGCTTTTCTGGAGATGCTTTAAAAAATGCAGACTTCCCAAGGACACATTTTTCTATCTTCATAAAATAATTTATGAATAACTCCTACAACAATAATATTTATATGTGACTTTATATAGATGTAAACATTCAGAGTAAATAAATTGCATGGAATCCAAACAACTAAAAGTAGACCAAACACATTAATTATAATTGGGATAAACTCTGACTTCAGATGCTCTACTCTCTCTCTAGCTAACAGACTCTCACATAGTGCAAAATTCTTTTAATAAAAAGCTGTTTATGTTTTATACAGGTTGGCATGCAAAATAACAGGTGTAAAATATATATGTGAGTTTTTGGGGATCAAGATTAATTATGGTCTCATTCACTTGTTGATTCCGGTAACTCTTGAGAAATGTATATAAGAAATAAGTAATAACTGACACTGAATAGACAGTCTGTGTCACATAAATAAGTTATCACACTAGTAGGGATATACTTAGAAACTACTGAATTCCCAACTGGTGAATCTATATTTTGCACATTGCTAGTATTGCAGGGATGCTGGGAGCTTATCACGGCCTCAGTGCCCAGGGAATTTTTCTAATGTTGATAGTCTATGTCAGCAATTTCTAAATGGAGGTTGTATTAGTCAGGGTTTTCTGGAGGGACAGAATTAATATAATATATGTTTGGGAATACATATCTTTTTTTTTTATATATATATACTCCTTTTCGTATGTATGTATGAAAGGGGGGTTATTAGAAAGAATTATCTCACACAATCAAAAGGTGAAGTCCCAAGATAGGCCATCTGCAAGTTGAGAGAGAAAGAAACCAGCAGTGGCTCAGTCAGAATCCAAAAGCCTCAAAAACAGGGAAGCCAACAGAACAAACTTCAATCTGTGGCCAAAGGCCCAACAGCCTCCGGCAAACACCTACACTGGTCCAAAAGTTCATGTGACCTACACCGGTCCAAGAGTTCAAAGGCAAAAGACCCTAGAGTATGATGTCTAAGGGCAGGAGGAACAGAAGGAAGCATCCAGCACAGGAGAAAGATGAAAGCCAGGAGACTTAACAAGCCAGCTTATCCCACCTTCTTCTGCCTGCTTTGTTCTAGTAGCACTGGCAATCGAGTGGATGCTGCCCATCCACATTGAGGGTGGGGTCTTCCTCTCTCAGTTCACTGACTCAAATGTCAGTCTCCTCTGACAACACCCTCTCAGACACACCCAGAAACAACACTTTAGCAGCTATCTAGGCATCCTTCAATCCTATCAAATTGACACCTAATATTAATCATAATAGAAATCTCTTATAATAATGTGGGATATTGAGTGTCCCTAGAATATTATTATTTCTATAATATTTAATTTTTGTATTGCTTGAGTCTGATAGCGTGAACTATTTTGGGGGCAGAGAGGTATCAACCAAAGGCATTAATTGAAATAAGCACCAAAAATACTGTACTAGTATTGCTTTCATTTTCTTTTACCATAAAGATCTTAAAAATGTCACAGAAATTAAAAGAACCTCTCCCTCTCTGAAGGTTTGAGCGTTCCAAAATAGCCTAACAATAGATTAACAGGACAAAAGGCATACAAATTTATTGACATGCACGTATCCATAAGAGCCATACAAAAGATGTGACTCAAAGAAGAGCTAGATGGTGAAAGTATAAATATACCATTTATAGGGGAGAGGGTAGTGGCGGCCTATAGATAATTTTAGAGGAGTAGTAAATAATTTTAGGAGAGATAAATGGGCCTGGGAGGGAGACATTATCCTGTAAATGATTCTCTTAGGAATTTCAATGAGTCCAGAGACAAACAGTATCTTGTGACAGAGTCCATCCAGATGTGGTTACATTCCTGTCTTCTGGTAATAAAATTTCAGGGAAGGAGTCGAAGGCAGAAGGCAGTTGTGTTTTCTTTGGCAGATGTGATCTCAAAGCATAAGGGAATATTAAAGTAAAGCCTCTCCTTGTGCTTAGGGAAAGACAGAGGGTTTGAGACAGGGCTGCAGGAAAGAGGAAGGTTAGGGAGATCTTGAGGCTGCTTCTTTATTTCACCACATCAATGGATCATATTCTGGGATATTATTTTCTGATCCTCAAGATTGCAAACACTTAGTACTAACATTTCTTCTCCCTACTGTTGCTTATTTTTCTCTTCAATACTTTTCACTATTGACATGCTCTGGCCTTTACTGGTGAAAAGTTTGTTTTTGTGATTTTTATGATATAATAATAGTTATATGTTTGCTCTTTGTCCCTGGTTCCTGGCACAGAACTTCTAAAATTGTTGTAACTTTCTGAGTGGTAGGGGTAATTGAAATGTCTTTGTTATTATATGCCCCCACAACCACCCCAGTTCCTGAAATAGCTCAGGAGCATAAAGATGAAAGGAGTATCTTTTGTTATTCATAACGAGCCCCTTTCAACCCCACCTGAGTTTATGTTAATGAGGTGACTTTTGGAAAGTACCTAAGAATACAGGCCTTGTTGCCAAGGGAACCAATCATGTAATTAGAGGTTAGCACATTCAACCCCATCCCCCAATCTTCAGAAAAAGGAGTGGGGTTAGAGATTGACTTAATCACTAAGGGCCAATGATTAAATCAATCACGCCTTAATAATAAAACCTCCATAGAAACCCTAAAAATGAGGTTTGGAGAGCATCTGGGTTGGTGAACAAGAAGGTACGCACATGCGAGGAGGGTGGCACACTGGAATGGAAATTCCTGTGCTTGGGACCCTTCTGGATCTCACCCCATGTATCTTTTCTTCTGGCTGTTCATTTGCATCCTTTAAAATAGCATTTGTACGCTGGCCGTGGTGGCTCACACCTGTAATCCTAGCACCTTGGGAGGCAGGTGGATCACTTGAGGTCAGGAGTTTGAGACGAGCCTGACCAATATAATGAAACCCCCCCTCTACTAAAAATAAAAAAAAATTAGCTGGCTGTGGTGGCCTGCGCCTGTAATCCCAGCTACTCAGGAGGCTGAGACAGGAGAATTACTTGAACCCGGAAGGCAGAAGTTGCAGTGAGCCAAGATCGTACCATTGCACTACAGCCTGGACAACAAGAGCAAAACTCCGTCTCAAAAAAAAAAAAAAAAAAAAAAAAAAAAAAAAAAAAAAAAGAAGCAATTCTAATTGCTAAAGAGTAAGTAAACTGTTTTGTTGGATTCTGTGGATTGTCCCAGCAAATTATTGAACACAAGAAGGGCGCCCCATGAAACTCTGACTTGTAGCCAAGTTGGAAAGGTGTTGTAACTTAGGGATCCTCTACTTGCAACTGGCATCTGAAGTAAGGAACATTTTGTGAGACTGAATCCTTAATCTGTATGGCCTGTTCTAATTCCAGTTAGTCAGGGTCAGAATTGAGTTAAATTGTAGGACACCCAGTCAGTGTTTGCCGATAATTAAATAATTGGTTGGTGTGAAAAAAACACATACACTGTTGTTTAGAACTAGAATGAAAACTCTGTGAGGACAGGAGTTTTGTCTGTTTTGGTCACTGTTTTGTGCATATAAGAAACTACAAAACCCACCATTATTTGATTACTATCTTTTGTGTCCCAATTCCCTTTCACCAAGAGAGTGAGCAAGTCTGATTATTGCACCTGGAATCTGATAATTCCACACCTGTGGCATTAGGGACAGGATTGAATGGAATACAGGGTTCCTAAAAAAGAATGGCTAGAACCACTCCATAGTGGATGGTCTCCTACCAGGAAGAGATGCTGATGGGTTGTTTTGTTGGAGCTACAAAAAGAAGGAGCAGCAGTCAGGCAGTTGGTATACCAATGTTGGAGTCTTCTGAAAGGGCTAGTTTCTGATTAGCCCTTATCTAAGAAAACCTAATGGTGGTTATCGATGGAGAGGCTATAACAAAGTGTATCTGACTTCCCATGTTGTCATGGCTGAGAACTCAGTTTTCAAGGTTGCTTGGCCAAGAAAGGGTCCATTCAGTAGGTTGTGGGGCTTAGAATTTTGTTTTTATTTCTCAGATAGAAAATGAACATAACCCCAAGATTTCAGTTTCAGTGATTGTTTTTTTTTTTTTTCACAACTGCAACAACAGACTAGACAGAAGTTTTCTAAAGAACATTTCACTTCGTTTGAGATCATGCATGCTGCCATACATGGCCCAGGAATAAACTACACTATTCACTGAGGACAGGTCCAAGGGAAATGACTAGAATTTTTATTATAAATTCTAGACTGGGAGGAGAGGCAATATCATGTGACTCAGGCTTCTTGTACAAGTGAAAAGATTCAATTTATAAAGAAAGTAGCAGTAAATTAGACTAAAATAAATGCATTGGGTATTTTGTATTCAAGAGATGTTTTTCAAATTTAAATTTTGGAAATCTAGAGAAAGGACCAGGTGCAAGTGGCTCATGCCTGCAATCCCAGTTCTTTGTGGGATCAGGCAGGTAGATCTTTGAGGTCAAGAGTTCAAGACCAGCCTTACCAACATGGTGAAATCATGTCCCTACTAAAACTACAAAAAAAAAAAAAAAAAAAAAAAAATTAGCTGGGTATGGTGGTGCATGCCTGTAAGTCCAACTACTTGGGAGGCTGAGACAGGAGAATCACTTGAACCTAAGAGACGGAGATTGTAGTGAGCCAAAATTGCACCACTGCACTCCAGCTTGGGCAACAGAGCAAGAAAAAAAAAAAAGAAATCTAGTAAAAGGTCTCTCTCTCTCTCTCTCTGTCTCATCCTCACATTTCTCTCTCATGCACAAGAGAGGCAAGGCATGGTCTAAAAATATATAAATATATGCACTATATATATAGTGTAGTTGTTGTTGTTGTTGTTGTTGTTGTTTTGGGACTGTGTCTTGCCCTGTCACCCAGGTCAGGTTGGAGTGCAGTGATACAATCATGGCTCACTGCAGCCTTGACCTCTCAGGCTCAAGAGATCCTTCTGACTCAGCCTCCTGAGAAGCTGGGACTACAGCTACATGCCACCATGCCTGACTAATTTTTAAATTTTTTTGCAGATATAAGGTCTCACTATGTCGCCCAGGCTGGTCTTGAACTCCTGAGCTCAAGCAATTCACCTGCCTTGAACTTCCCCAAATGTTGGGATTACAGGTGTGAGCCACTGCACCCAGTCTATTTCAATATTTTCAATACATTTCAGAATTATTTATTTAAATTTACATACACATGCATTATTCAGGGTTCTCTAGAGAAATAGAACTAATGCTATATACAATATAATATCATTATTGTTTGGGTGAGGGAGAAGTGACAAAATGGAGGAAGGTGATTGCTTCCAGGTTCTTCATCACCAACTTTCCCGCCCCCGGGAAAGTGCAGGACAACCGAGCATGCACCAGGTGACGTCAATCCAAAGAGATCAAAACTTACCCGGCCATGCCTATGGAGACGCCCCTATCACGCCCTTATCCCGTCCACTGCCCTCCCCCTTCCAGTACCAATGCATAAAAGTCCGCCACCAGCAGGAGCCGGCGTGACTTCTTCGGCCCCTCCTACTTGTGGACCAGAGAACCTCACCCGAGAGCGCCTGTGCGACTTCCCTGGCCGCATACCTGAGGACTGGAGAACCTCGCCCAAGAGTGTGTGCATATTTGCAATAAAAGGCTGCCACTTTCTTATGTACTTTGGCTTCATGTTTAATTATTTAGCTCTCCTAAATTAAATTAAACAAAACAATTATGTATATTATATATTGTAATATATATAAGAGAAGACTTATAGGAATTGACTCACACAATTGTGGAGGCTCAGAAGCCATAATCTGCTGTCTGTTTGCTGGAGAACTAGGAAAGCCAGTGGTTTAATTCAGTCTGAATCCTAAGGCCTGATGACCAGAGATCCCAATGGTGTAAGTCCCAGTCCAAATCAGAAACCCTGAGAATGACTGAGGTTGGAGGGATAATGGCGTAAATCCAGGAACAAGCCTGAAATTACCCAAACCAGAAGTACCAATGTCTGAGGGCAGAAGATACATATCCACACTCAAAAATATAAAGCAAATTTTGCCTTTTCTCTGCTTTTATCTTCTATTCAGTCTCTCAGCATGTTGGATAATGCTAACCCACATTGGTGAGGAACATCTTCACTCAGCCTACAGATTCAAATGCTATTTTTTTCTGGAAACATCCTCACAGACATACTAAAAAATAATGTTTTACCAGGTTTATGGCATCCCTTAACCTTGTAAGTTGACACATAAAATTAACGATCTTAACATATTATGAGAGGACATAAATCAATTTTAAAAATAATGCTAAAAAAATGAGATAATATGTGCAAAACTTATTAGACCTGGATTATTTCACTACAAAACAAAGAAAAATATTAAATATGTATTATATAATGTGAATCTTTTGGAAAATATTTAATGTTTTTAATGATCACATCACTGACATTTAGCATTTACGGCATCACTCTTATTTTGTCCTGTTTAACCTGTTGGATATTATTTTGAACCATCTACAGTTCTGACCACATGCATTAAAACGTTGTCAGAGGCTGTTAATAATCATTCATCTTTGATGAACAGTTGATGAGATGAAATAAACAAAAATTAGGGAGAGCTGCATTTAGTTGGACAGAGAAAAAAAGTCACTTAAAAAATCTGAATTAAGCAGTTTTATCTTTTGCTTGCTGGTATAATCCTACATCCTCTCCATTTGAGGTAATAGTCTGGTTGATGAGTGAAGGTCCTTGCCTCTTGAAATAATGAGTATCTGAAACATTCAAGTCATTATGAGTTGTCCTGAAGGCTCTCTGCCCCCATGGTCCTAGGACCACTCATTTATAACCTGCCAAAAAGTGGATGCATTTTGAGGATTTTAATCTAAGATTCAGAATATATAATAGGAAGGCAGCCTTCTCCACCGTCAGTTTGTACACCCTGTTCCTATACATTAATTTTTTTCTATATAATTTAAGATTTCCAGGGTTTCAGTAGACAGTGTTAATGGTGTGTTGCTTCATTAGTGAAAAGATTCAAGGATCTCAAGTGCAAAAAGATATTTAAAAATGGATATCACTAAATATCTACTTACATGCAAAAATATACTCCCTAATTGAATAGGATTGTTATGCCCAGACCCTCTGTTCCCCAAAGAAGACCACCAGAGTCCAGAGTCAAAGCCAAGCGGCAAGGATCTTTACGACAAGTTCGAACTTGGTCCCTCCATTACACAGCATACAAGAGGGCCCCGAACAATGCGAGTGTTTGCTTTTTATAGCCCGAAAGTTACAGGGGAACAAAGGAATTCTTTTGGTTCCCGCGCTTTCAGTAAAACTTTGAACGGCTGCCTCCTTATCGGAGACTTTTCCAGGTGGTGTTTGTACTGGGCTCAGGAAGTTTGAGAGATATATGGCGATATGTGGTGGGATGGGAGGATGGGATGTGTTTGTATTGGGCTTGTTTGTTTTGAGCCCGGGGCTGAGGAATGTGCCCGGCTCCTCTCATTCCCCTCTTCTTTTCAGGTATCTCTAGAGCCAATCTTGGGTCTTACAAGTCTGATTCTGTTTCAGCGTCTACAGGTTGGTATTGGGCTCTGAGGACCATGAGTTATACAGTGTCAAATCTTTCTCTAACGAACCGCAAAATTCTGTTAACAACACAAGGTCCTACGGTAAGCAGAAATAGAAGACTCAGCAGGGGTCCAAGGAAGGGGGCTAACAGAGAAAACATAGATGAGTTCCACCATTGGTCTGCAGCTGAAGCAAACTGCCGTGTTCTTACTTCTGTGCTTAACTTGCGTAACTGTTGGACCCGGTCCTCCACAAGTCCTGATTCATTTATGTAGAAACAACAGTCTTCCTTTAGGAACACACACGTACCCCCTTTTTCAGCAGTGAGTAGGTCTAAGGCCCTCCGGTTCTGCAAGGTTACCTGTGCTAGGGACGTGAGCTGCCGCTGGAGGGAGGCAAGGGACTCAGCTGACTCCTCCATAGCAATGGCAAATTGTTGGTACAGCTTGTTACTTTCTATGAGGGTGTGACCTAAGGCTCCCCCCGCCAGTCCGGCTGCCATGAAGGATGCGGTGAGGGAGATTCCTGCAATGAGGGGGAGAAATATGGCTCGTGCAGGTCTTGGTCTAGGGACTGGGTGAATAACAGCACTAGTCCAGTTACCGGTATACCCTAGGAACTCTCCGGCAGTAAGTAGAGTCAACCGGGGAACTAATGTGACAGGAAGACACAGTAGGTTGGTAACAGAGGGGCTTGATAGGTTTTTAGATAATGTTCCATTACACCAGAAGAATATGCGTGATGGAGCCCTTAAGGTGATATTAGGGGGCGTTGCAGTGATGCTGCAGAGGCTGGAATTAGTTCCTGAGAAACAGTAGGGAAACTTTTCTTGACTGGGGTTTAGGTATAGTGGCACGTTAGGGATAGGGGCATATGAGAGGTTTCGGTGGTTGTTAGCTTGGGCAGAGGTAGAGGATCCTCACGGCAGGGGGACAGTGGTTAGCGGTGGACGCCCTAGAGTGGCATACAGAAAGCAGCCAGACAGGCTGTGAAGTCCTGTAAGGTTAGCAAGTTCTAATCCTTCTTGCAATAATTTTAATCAGGAAAAAGGACGTAAATCTTGTGTCAGGCAGTTTTCTTGTCGCTGGATATTTCCATGGACCAGGGGCCGTACCTGCACTAGACCCCGCCACAGATAGAGGTGACTGCTAGGCCATGTGGAGGCGGAGGAGTAGTATACAGCCCCGTGTTGAGGCGTGGTCCAGCGGGAGTTCCAGGGGTCTCTAACTATCCATGTACATGAAAGGTCTCCATCTCGTCTACGATGGAAGGGCCATCTGGGATCTATCTGTTCTTTTCCACCCCACCATTGGTATTTATGGACGATACAATAGTTATAAGGGCAGCCGGCACTTTGGTGCCACCAATAGTGCTTACAATTGTATTGAGTCTGATCATACTCGAAGCATATCATTGGTGCCACTCGTTTGGCTATTGGGAAATCGGTAAAATTTAGTAAAATTGGGCTATTGCACCCTGAGGAGGGGCAATCTGCACTGGCCACTAATTTCCCGGGCTTATGAGGTTGCCCAGGGTGGGTTTGGTTTTCATAAAGCCAGAATCTCCAGACAAAGGGATTAGGAGCTGGCTTTACGTTTTCCCCAGCGGCCACTAGGGCGACCAACGTTAGAGTCAGACTACCTAACTGCATGTTTGCAGTGAGCTATGCTGTCGGCGCAGGGTGAGTTTTAAGGGGTTGTTCTTAGCTCCGTCCACAGTCCACATGTCTGGTGCTTCAGCCGCTGCCGTGATTGGTCCCAGGAGGTCGGAGGTTGGGTCCACTGGCTTGACGTGGGTGTAGTGGATCCACGACGCGATGCCTTCTACCTTTAGGGTGGTGGGTGTGGTTAGGAGTACCTGGAGTGTTCCTTTCCACCTGGGTTCTAGGGTTTCTTGTCGGTGTCGCTTGACCAGGACCTAGTCTCCTGGCTGGTACGGATGGGGTGTCGGCGGGGGACCGGTCTCATATAGTTCCTTCAGCTTGGGCCAGATTTCTTGATGAATTTTCTGCAAGGCTTGTAGGGAAAATAAGAGTTCAGAGACATTTTCTCTTTCAGACTTGAGCAGATCATCTTTTAGGCTGGGAACTAGGGGTGGGGGTCTACTATACATGATTTCATAAGGGGTAAGGCCCAGTCTGTAAGGGGTATTACGGGCCCGGAACAGAGCGTAGGGGAGAAGGACTACCTAATTAGCGCCAGTCTCCATAGTCAATTTAGTTAAGGTCTCTTTTAAGGTCCGATTCATCCTTTCTACCTGTCCTGAACTCTGTAAGCGCAATGGAGTTTCCAATTTGCCCCAAGGATGGAAGCCAAATCCTGACTTACCTTAGCGACGAAAGCGGGCCTATTATCTGACCCTATCTGGACGGGGAAGCCATACCTGGGAAGGATATCTTCCAGAATTTTCTTTGCTACGACCTGAGCAGTTTCTCTTTTGGTTGAGAATGCTTCAGTCCACCATGAAAAAGTATCTACAAAGACAAGTAAGTACTGGTACCCGTACTTTCCTGGCTTTATTTCAGTAAAATCTACTTCCCAGTAGATACCGGGCCTGGTTCCCCTGAGCCTTGTTCCTGTTGCAGCTTGAGATTGGGGGTATGCGTTGTTAAGCTGGCAGACTTTGCAACTTGTCATGATACTGCTGGCCGTCTCAGCTATATGTCTGATTTTGAGCTTGGAGCTTCTGATCGGGTCTATCATCCGCCGGGCCCCCAGGTGGGTGGTTCGGTGGATGTGTTCTAACACCTGTTGTCCTAATTTTTCTGGTAGGATGGTTTGGTCATTAGTATCAGTCCACCACCTATTCTGGACTCATTTCAGGGGAAGTTTGTCAATCCACTGGAGATCTTGTTCTGAATATTCAGGGAAATTTGGCAAGTCCCGGGGGCCCGGGTCAGGAAGCTGAAGTGTAAGGAGTTGGCTGGGAGCCTTTGCCACATTCCTTGCAGTTTGGTCTGCCAGAAAGTTGCCTTGAGCAGTTGGAGTAGTTGGTTTCTGATGCCCTGGACAATGCACAATGGCTAACTTTTCTGGCCTCCATAGGGCTGTTAGCAGGGCTAGGATCTCTTGCTTGTTTTTTATCTTTTTTCCTTCAGCCGTCAGTAACCCTCACTCCCTGTAAATGGCCCCATGTATATGCGCCATTGCAAAAGCATATCGGCTGTCTGTATATACTGTCAGCTTCTTCCCCGCCCCTAAGGTAAGAGCTTGGGTGAGCGCAATCAGTTCGGCCTTCTGGGCCGATGTCCCCGGGGGCAGGGGTTCCGCCCAGATTACCTCAGTCTCTGAAGTCACTGCCGCTCCAGCGTACCTCTGGCCTTGATGCATGAAGCTGCTCCTATCAGTGAACCAGACGAGGTTGGCGTCAGGAAGTGGGCGGTCCTGCAGGTCTTCTCGAACTCCGTGCACCTGAGCTAGTATCTCGGTGCAGTCATGGAGTGGGGCGTCCAGGTCCAGGTTGGGCAGCAGTGAGGCAGGGTTTAAGGTCGTTGGGGGCAGGAAAGTTATCCTGAGAGGATTTAGTAGTAGTCCTTGGTAGTGGGTGAGCCGGGCGTTACTCATCCATCGATTAGGTGGCTGTTTGAGTACACCTTCGATGGCATGTGGAGTAACGACCCGCAATTCTTGTCCCATGACAAGTTTATTAGCATCTTGCACCATCAGAGCCGTGGCCGCAATCATTCGGAGACAAGGGGGCCACCCAGCAGCCACTGGGTCTAACTTCTTCGACAGGTAGGCAACTGGCCTCCGCCAGGGGCCTAAGTTCTGAGTTATTACTGCCTTGGCGACACCTGTATTCTCGTCCACATATAGGTGGAAGGGCTTGGTAACATCAGGTAGCCCCAGTGCAGGCGCAGAGAGTAAGGCGGTTTTAATCTGTTGGAAAGCCGACTCGGCTTCGTCTGTCCAATTAAATGGCTGCTGCTCCCGGGTTGCCTGATACAAGGGTTTAGCCAGTTCTGCAAACCCAGGTATCCATAGTCTGCAAAATCCCGCCGAACCCAGGAATTCCCTCACTTGTCGGGTGGATTGTGGCCTGGGGATCTGCAGAACAGTTTGTTTCCGGGCGTCTGTTAACCAGCGCTGCCCTTCTTTAAGCAGGTACCCTAGATATGTTACCTCTGGCTTACAGATTTGAGCTTTTTTTGCCGAGGCTCAGTAGCCCAGATTCCCCAGAGCTTGTAAGAGACCCTTGGTCCCTTGGATGCAAGCTTCTTGGGTCTCAGCAGCAATTAGGAGGTCATCAACATACTGTAGTAAAGTTATTTCAGGGTGTTTGCGTCGGTACTCACCCAGGTCTTCATGGAGGGCCTCATTGAACAGGGTAGGAGAGTTTTTAAATCCCTGCGGCAGCCTGGTCCATGTCAATTGGCCACTTATGCCCCTATCAGGGTCATTCCACTCGAAGGCGAAGAGCTTTTGGCTCTGAGGGACTAAAGGCAAACTGAAGAAAGCATCTTTCAAATCTAAAACAGTGTACCATTGATGTTTAGGGTTTAAGGTACTCAGGAGGGTATACGGGTTAGGCACAGTTGGATGTATGTCCACAACCCTCTTATTGATTTCTCTTAAGTCTTGTACAGGTCTGTATTCTCCACTATTAGGTTTTCATACCGGCAACAATGGAATATTCCAGGGCGAGTGACATGGGCAAAGGACCCCTTGGTCAAGGAGCCGGCGGATATGCAGGGCAATTCCTTTCTTGGCCTCTAGGGGCATCGGGTATTGGCGTACCCGCACAGGGTCTGTCCTAGGCTTAAGTTCAACAAACAAGGCAGGACGGTGTTTTGCTAGTCCTAAGCCCCCCGTTTCCGCCTAAGCTTCTGGATATTGCTGGAGCCAGGTTGCTATGTCCTGGTCAGGGGCCGCTCGCTCCTGGTGGAGCTGGTACTCATCTTCTAGGGTTATAGTCAGGACGGACACGGGCCGATTGTGGGAGTTGGTCACGACCGGCCCTTCAGGGAGGAAATGGATCTGTGCTCCCATTTTAGTTAGCAGGTCTCTCCTTAATAGGGGACAGGGGCTCTCAGGGATGACCAGGAAAGAATGGGTTACATTCTTGGCTCCGAGGTTTACTGTCCTTTGTGTTGTCCATGGGTATTTTTTAACTCCTGTGGCCTCTTGTACCTACGAGGACTTGGAGAACAATTTCCCATTAGTTTTAACTAAGACTGAGTGCTGTGCTCCTGTATCGACCAAGAACTGGACTGGGGACCCCTCCACTTGCAAAGTTACCCTAGGTTGGGGGAGGGGATCCGAACCCCGTCTTCCCTAGTCTTCATCTTGAGTGACTAGTACGGGTGTAGACCTAGGGGGTCCCTGTCCTCGTTGTTTCTTTTTGGGGCAGTCTCTTACCCAGTGGCCAGCCTCCTTGCAGTAGGCACATTGGTCTTTTCTCAGGTTATCATGCCTGGGGGGCCGCCTAGGTTGGGTGTACTCTGGCTGTAGATGCTCTTTCTGTACCACTGCTGCCAGGACTTTGGTCATTTTTTCAGTGGCCTTAAATTGCCTTTCCTCTGGAGTATCTCTGTTATTGTAAACCCGCTGGGCTATCTGAAGGAGGTCTTGAATCCGCTTTCCTTCCAAGTCTTCTAATTTCTGGAGTTTTTTTTTTTAATATCTGGGGCTGCCTGATTTACGAAAGACATTACAACAGCTGCCTGACTTCCTGGAGCCTCTGGATCTATGGGGGTGTACTGTCTAAAAGCTTCCATTAATCTTTCTAAGTAGGTGGCTGGGCTCTCTGTCTTTCCCTGCAGAATAGAATATACTTTAGCCAAATTAGTGGGCTTGCGAGCAGCTGCCCGGAGACCTGCCATTAGAGTCTGGTGATAAAGGTGTAGCCGTCCCCTACCTTCTGCCGTGTTGTAGTTCCACGCTGGCCTGGTCAGAGGAAAGGTCGCGTTTATGAGGTCGGGGTTGGCAGTCGGTTGACCGTCGTCCCCCGGGACCAGCTTTCTAGCTTCTACCTGTATTCTCTCTCACTCTTCCGTGGTAAACAAGATTCGGAGGAGCTGCTGGCAATCATCCCAAGTGGGCTGGTGGGTGAACATGACACTATCCAGTAAAGCCAGTAAATCTTTGGGGTTGTCTGAAAACCGAGCACTCTGAGTCTTCCAGTTATACAGATCACTGGTGGAGAATGGCCAGTACTGGAGCCTGGGGATTCCTGTGTCATCTGGGGGTCTTATTTCTTGAAGGGTTAAAGCCACCATGGAGTCAGGCGGCTGGGGGGGGCTAGCCCGTGAAGTGCGCCCTCACCTCCCCCCCGCTGGCCCTTCAAAGTTACCTTCCCTGTCAGCGGGCCGTGTGTGCCGGCTGCCTCCCCTCCGCCTGCTCCCTCCCGCAACTCAGCCCAGGGGGTCGGGGCCTGGGTCCTGGAGGGGTACGGAGGGGGTTCTGTGAACAGTGGGTCCCCGCTATCAGGTAGAACAGGATGCGGGGGGGCAGTTGGTTGCTTGGATTTTAGTGGTCGAGCAACCAGTGTCTTACAGGGTTCAGAGGCTAATTGGAAAGGGGACAGCCAAGGAGGCGGGTTCTCAACAAGGTCCTGCCATATGAGAATATATGGGATTTGATCTAAGTGGCCCGCACGCCCAGGTAGGAAAATCTTGGACTTTACCCTAGTGATGACCGCAAGTCGGAAGGTCCTTTCAGGTGGCCACCCTACATCAAAGGCAGGCCATTCGGAGCAACACAGAGTAATTAGCTTTCCTTTCCTGATTTCCATACCAAGATCATGGCCCCTTGCTCTTACTTCTTTGAAATTATTTGTAAAGAGAGATAGAGGAGTGCTCTGGGTATTATCCATCCTGTAATAATTTGTAGTCCCTTCCTGTAAAGGAATGTGGGTTTGAATCCCTGCAAAGGAAATCTGATCTGACTTATTAATGATATTTAGTCGCGATCGTGCTCCGACAGCCCAGATCAGAGACAGTTACTGCCCAAACCGCAGACCGGCGCTCGGGGCAGTTCAGGTCAGAGACAGCTACTGCCCAAACCCCAAACCGGCGGTCGGGGCAGTTCAGATCGGAGACAGCTACTGCCCAAACCCCAAACCGGCGCTCGGGGCAGTGCAGATCAGAGACAGTTACTGCCCAAACCGCAAACGCGCTCGGGGCAGTTCAGATCAGAAACAGCTACTGCCCAAACCCCAAACTGGCGGTCGGGGCAGTTCAGATCAGAGACAGCTACTGCCCAAACCCCAAACCGGCAGTCGGGGCAGTTCAGATCAGAGACAGCTACTGCCCAAACCCCAAACCGGGGGTCGGGGCAGTGCAGATCAGAGACAGTTACTGCCCAAACCGCAAACGCGCTCGGGGCAGTTCAGATCAGAAACACCTACTGCCCAAACCCCAAACCGGCGCTCGGGGCAGTTCAGATCGTAAGCTAGATCAGACAAGCGCCAGGGGACGTCTCCCACCAGTCTCCGCTGGCTGTCCTATAGCACGTCAGCCAGGACTGTGCCAGCTCCAGTTTCAGACCTCCCGAGTCACAGATTCAGATTCAGAACAGACACAGACAGACAAACAGAGATGAGCCGGCTCACCTATCAGTAGATCAATCCTAGTAGATCCGTTGACCAGGGGTCTGGTGGGCTTGGGGGAATCCCGGACGAGCCCCCAGATGTTATGCCCAGACCCTCTGTTCCCCAAAGAAGACCACCAGAGTCCAGAGTCAAAGCCAAGCGGCAAGGATCTTTACGACAAGTTCGAACTTGGTCCCTCCATTACACAGCATACAAGAGGGCCCCGAACAATGCGAGTGTTTGCTTTTTATAGCCCGAAAGTTACAGAGGAACAAAGGAATTCTTTTGGTTCCCGCGCTTTCAGTAAAACTTTGAACGGCTGCTTCCTTATCGGAGACTTTTCCAGGTGGTGTTTGTACTGGGCTCAGGAAGTTTGAGAGATATATGGCGATATGTGGGGGGATGGGAGGATGGGATGTGTTTGTATTGGGCTTGTTTGTTTTGAGCCCGGGGCTGAGGAATGTGCCTGGCTCCTCTCAGGATTACAGGGGATTATTAAGCCATCTTTTATATGTCACTATTGGTGAACTATGCTTTTTATGTAAAAAGTTGTTCCATGTACTCCATTATTTATAAGTCATGAGTATTGAAATAGTCCTTAAATTACATCAGATGAACAAAATTTAAAAATGTATCTCATGATTTATTTTGGAGAGTCTCTCAACATTAATTAAAGTTAAAGAAATCTGCCTACTTTTGAGAATCAAAAAATCCTGAGTGTCTCTCAATGCACATTTTATATAATCACTTAAAACTGAAAAACAACAACAACAAATAACAACCAAGACTGAGCCACTGTTAGCTTTAGCTAGTGTTTAGATTCCCATCTTGTCTATTTGTTTCTATCTAGAATTGAAAAACTCTTCTATCATCGTAACTTTGAACTAAATCACTTGCAGGCAATTTACAAGGTAACCTCAGTGTCTGAGGCAGCAGTAAAGTTCCAGCTTACTGAATTTTGCCTCTAGTAAAGTGAAGATAGAACAGACTTGTTTTCTGTTCTAAATATAAACACAGCAGTTTTCCCTGTCAGCAGTTGCTATTCAGATGCATGTATGCTCTTCCACTTAAAATTCAGAGCCATTTTTCTTGCTATTATTGGGGCTTAGAAAATGATACCCCAAAGTAAAGGCCTCAGAAGCAAAGTATTTCTCTGAGGATGGAATGCTGCACAGAGAAGCCAAGAAAAATCCTGTTATTCAAAAATAAAATTTTAAGCACCTCAGTAAAATGAGTGGACGGCCTCTTTGCCAAGGGGACTGCAGAAAAACCTGAAAAACCTAATTGCCAGCCGTGACAGGTAGGGTGGTCAACACACCTCATTATACCCCCCATCCCTTTTGGAGTTTACATATAACTGACCAGCATTGACATGCTGATCATAAGATGAAGAAAACAGACTCTATGTGGCAATAAGATTCCACTTTTGACCTGAAGCTGGTATAGCATCACATGAGAACATACCCAGAAGGAAATAAAAATATTTTATTCAAAAATATATTTTTCTGACATATTTAAAAATGGCCCTGCAAACCCTTCTTTCGTGGGGGAAATCTGCATCCATTGAGAATCTCCATTAATGCATCCAGGCCTTGTCTTTTCAGGTGTTTCCAGAATCTAGGAAAGATTGAATGAGAATCTGACACATTTAAGGTTTGAAAAGAGACATTTACCATCTATTCTCACTGAAGACTGCTAGCTATAAGGCTTTGTCTACATAATAAGAACTATGGCTTCAGCAACCCCCTTATCTTAAGCAATTCTTTCTAATGACTCCAAGTCTTTAAATAAAGCTTGACTTTTTCAACCAATTGCCTGTTAGAAAAATCTATGAATCTACCTAATTGCCCCTGCAGCCCCTATCCCCTAGCACCTGCTTCAAGATATTCCACCCCATTAGGCTGAAGCAACGTACAGCTTCCATGTATTGATTTATAATTATACATACAATTTCTGTCTTCTTAAAATGTATGGAACCAAACTGTAATCCAACTGTCTCAGACACATTTTTTCAGGACCTCTTGAGACTGCTCTCTGGGCTGTGGTCACTCATATTGTCTCAGAATAAACTTCTTTAAATATTTTATGGAGTTTGTTTTTTCCATCAACAATCTGAACTGATAGGCCTTGCTGGATTCTCTCCTCAGTCTGTTCTCATTAGGTCATACTCTTTTTGTCCAATCACAGTTTTACACAGTTGTCCATTGTCCATCAACTCTAGGGATAAAAATAGTTTTCCTAGGGTTTTTGGTCTTCATTCTGAAAGATTCCATAGTATGTAAATCTGTTATGCTTTTCTTTTATTAATCCATGTTTTGTTATAGGCATGTTGGCCATGACCCTTATAATGGGGAGGAAAGATCACGCACCCCCTTTCCATCTTTATCCTTAATCATTTTAATGCATTAATATTCAGAATATTAACGAGGTTAAAGTAGAAATTAATATCGAATTTTGTGACTGTTAGTATTCTTTAAACTAATCTGTGCCTTTGAAAATCAGAATAGTAGTTATCTGGAAGGCATAGCCAGAATGTGGGAGGTGCCAAAGAGGGATTCTGTTTTCTGATATTAATTCATTCTTTGATCTGGGTCTGGATATACAGATGTAAATCATTAATCTGTGTGATCATCTGCTGTTCACTTTTCTGTGTGTACATATTACTTTACTAGTAAGTTTATATATAAAAAAACCCATGTTCCTTTGCAGCTACTTTTCTAAACAGAAGTTAAAATGATAGAGAAAATCAGATTTCTTATTCAAGTTAGAATATTCTAGGATATTTTAATAAAATAAAGGTAATAAGCTCCATGAAAGATAAAGTAATATGGACAATACAGTATTAAATGTCAACTGAACTGCTGCATTATTCTCTTTTTAATTTTTAAAAAGGATCAAGCTGGCATGAAAAAAACCAGTGTTTGAGAATAACTTTATAATTTATGACCTTGTGCAAGATTATTGCCTGATAAGTCTTTCTTAAAATTGATGCAAATATATGAAACAATTTTAAGAAAGATTTTTTAGTCAGTAATGTTCTTTATTAAGTGTAATTATATAATCATATTACTCTAAATAATTAAATATATTATTTCATAATTTACAATGTTTTATAAATAATATAATTAGAAATATAATATACTTAGATGTAATGTTGTTAATAATTAGGATAACCTATCATTATTATTACTTGTTGACAAAACTCAATTTTGGAGTCTTTCTACTTTCTTTGATACTGACAGAATGTCTCATATTAAATTTTGAAAATGATTTATTCATTAATTTTGAAGACTATTTACAAAACTACGTTAAGCCCTCTTAATCAAAATATTTAAAAAATGTTGTTATATTTTTTGAGACAGAGTCTCACTCTGTTGCCCAAACTAGAGCGCAATAGTACAATCATAGCTCACTGAAGCCTCAAGCGCCTGTGCTTAAGCCATCCTAGTACCTTAGCCTCCTAAGTACGTAGAATTACAGGCATGCACCACCACACCTGGCTAATTTTGAAAAATTTTTTGTAGAGATTGGGGTCTCACTACATTGCCCAAGCTGGGCTTGAACTCCTGGTATTAAAAAATCCTCCTACTTTGGCCTTTCAAAATGCTGGAATTAAAAGCATGAGTCGCTACACCTGGTCAAAGCTGATGATAAAATATTGAACCATTAATAACTTGATGGCAAATATCTTTCTCTATATGTTTATGACATGAAAAAATTTAATGAAGAAAATGTAATTTGTTTGAGGTAACCATGATAAAAGAACAATTCAAATGCCCCACATTCTATTATGATTTCTTTTTTTAATCTCGGCTTTATTGAGGCATAATTGTCATATAAAAATTTTATATATTTATGGCCGGGCGCGGTAGTTCACACCTGTAATCCTAGCACTTTGGGAGGCTGAGGCAGGCAGATCATGAGGTCAGGAGATCGAAACCATCCTGGCCAACATGGTGAAACCCCATCTTTACTAAAAATACAAAAATTAGCTGGGCATAGTGGCACACACCCGTGGTCCCAGCTACTCAGGAGGCTGAGGCAGGAGAATTGCCTGAACCTGGGAGATACAGGTTGCAGTGAGCTGAGATTGTGCCATTGCACTCCAGCCTGGCGACAGAGCGAGACTCCATCTCAAAAAAAAAAAGTATATGTTTAAGACGTACAACATGATGTTTTGATATATATATACATTGTGAATTTATTGCCACTATCAAGTAAATTAACATATTCATCATCTAACATAGTTACTGTAGGGGCCAAGGCCCTTGGTCCCTATGGGCTCACTGAAAATGTCTGACGTGGCAGATTGATTAACAGGAGAAAAGGCATCCAAATTTATTTAACATGTATATTAAAGCATTCAGAATAAAGACCCAACTTCCTAATGAGGTACAGAAAAGTATATGTCATCTCGAGGTTACAGAAAGAATGAGGACTTGGATCCTGGTAAAACAGGTTATGAGAGATGGGAGAGGAGAAATTCTATTGAGGGGCATAAATGATTACTAAAAAGAATGATTGGATCTGGAACAGAAATTAACATGCAAATAGTTCTCTCTGGAATTTAAACGATCCTTGGAGACAGTAATTATCTTGAAAAAGGGTCTGTTCAGGTATGGTTACAATTTTGGTCTTCTTTCCTGTCCTGGATAATGAAATAACAGGAGGAACATGAATAAAAACAAGGACAATATTCTTGTTCCCTTTAGTGGGTCATCCTATCTTTATGTAGATAAGGGGAAAGCCTCTTCCAGAGCCTGTTGATCTCTAAGAATTTTTAATCTAAAATAGTCATTCCAGAGAGCCATATTTTGGGGTAAAATGTTATAATTTCCTTCATTACCATTTTTGAGTGTGTGTGGTAAGAACATGTAAGATCTATTCTCTTGGCAAATTTCAACTATACAATACAGTGTTATTAACCATACCCACCATGCTGCATGAGAGCTTCAGAATTATTCATCCTGCATAACCAAAAGTTTATACCCTTTGACTGTCATCTTCACATTTCCCTCTCCTCCAGCTCAATATCCGCTCCCCTAGTCTATTCCCTCCCCCACCAGACCCCACCATTCTTCTCTCTGCCTCTGTGTGTTTGATTTCTTTAGGTTCCGCATATAAGTGAGATCATGTAGCATTTGTCTTTTTGTGCCTGGCTTATTTCACTTACTATAATATCTTACTGAAATGGCCCCTATAAACTTTATGAAATTAATCAGGGAAGAGAAAGGGAGAAATAAAAGTAAATCATTTTTGCAACACATTCAGTATTAGTCATTAAGTCAGTTTACTCTCTGACCTGCTTGGTTTGGTGCCTATTGGCCTAGAATCATGTAGACTGTGTTGCAAGATTGTAATTCTCCTTAACTGCTCTATAGAGAATAACTTGAACACTTCAAAATGTTAAATTTTCTTTTTGAGTTATTCCTTCAGGTCCTGCATACTGATGAAAGTACTGACATCAGCTGGTCAAAAGGATCCTGCAAGAAGCCAGCTCACCAAAGAATGCAGTTTCCATATTCTGTTGATTTCACCCTCCTTACACTGACTAATCAATGACTTCAATTTTCCAGCCCCTGACATTCCATGATCTCCTTAACAACCCCAACCTAGAACTTTTTGGGGAGATGGATTTGAGGAGCTCCTCCTATCTCCTCATTCAGTGCCCTGCAATCATTAAACTCTTTCTCTGCTGCAAACCTTGCTGTCTCAGCTTAATGGATATGTTATTGCACAGCAGGCATATGAACCTGTTGTTCCCATAAACTATGATTCCTATCCATTAATCAATCATCTTTATATTTTAAAAATAGAACCAACTCTTACTTGAGGGACTTCAAGACAGAAATATCAGGAAGTTCCATATGTTAAAAAAAAATGCATGCACTCCTTGTTCTAGCCATTCATTATTTTCTCACCTAAAATACAGATTGAACATTTTTTTTCCAAACTAAATTCCTAAAATTGTCTATCAACATCAAAGAAACACCCTAAGATAGGGTTTTGCAAAGCAAATCACTTTGCAGAGAAACATCAGAACATGTGTGGCCTATCACTGTGATAACAAATACTTACAGAAGAGCCAATGAAAAGTTATAGTAATTCATGTGAAGGGGAGATTTGGAGTAAATGTCTAGATTGGTCATTCACACCTCTGGGCTGAGTAGAGTTATCAGCCAATAACAACTTGTTGCCTGGTTTCTTTGAGTGTCATTCCATGCACCTACAGCAGTGTTAAGCTTCCCCTCTGTGTTGGACAAGCAGGTTTCACTGTAGTAGTCACTGCAGTGCATGCCTGCAAAGCCCATCTAGGGCTTATACACCAAACTGCTAGCAAAACCGGGCTGGAATGGAATTAGAAGCTTGATATTCTCTTTCTCTCTTTCTCTCTTTCTCTCTTTCTCTCTGTCTCTCTGTCTCTCTCTCTGTCTCTCTCTCTCTTTCTCTGTCTCTCTCTCTCTCTGTGTCTCTCTCTCTCTCTGTGTCTCTTTCTCTCTTTCTCTCTTTCTTTCTCTCTCTCTCTCTCTCTCTCTCTTTCTTTCTTTCTTTCTTTCTTTCTTTCTTTCTTTCTTTCTTTCTTTCTTTCTTTCTTTCTTTCTTTCTTTCTTTCTTTCTTTCTTTCTTTCTTTCTTTCTTTCTTTCTTTCCTTTCTTCTTTCTTTCCTTTCTTTTTTCTTTCTTTTGTCCAGGGAAGTAAACAGTACATAGCCTAGAAGTTTTTTCATCTCCATTAAAAAATACACATAAAATTTAGTTGCTAGAGCATTGCTCAATTCCCCACCATCTCAATGAACTCATACTGTGTAAATATTGTGATCTTAATAAATAAATACTGAAGCACAGCTGGCGCCTGTAAGATATCGCTGTTGGGTTGCTGTGGCCCTGTTATCACCAGAGGGTGTTGCTAATTATTCTCGGAACTGAGGCCCTGACATTCTAGGGGAAAGGAAAGCAGAGGAAAGTCAACAGAGGTTGAAACAAAAATAAAACATTGTTTGTTTCAGTCCATTGCAAGGGCATTTCACCCTTGTGAAAATCAGAAACATATATAGTATAGGTATGCAACTGTCTTTTCTCTGTAAAAATGATTCAACAGCACTATTTATTTCAACCCCTGATTGCATTCCAGCTGATTAAAATTCACACCACTTGTTTGTAAGGGCAAGAGGAGATAATTGGGGTGTTCAAAGGACAGCACAGGAAAAACTGGATGTTTTAAATGAATGAGTTTACCAAGAGAAAGAATGTTTTTTTCCTTCCCCCTTGCTTTCCTGGCAGGTGTGTTAATGACCTAGCTTTGCACATTGCACACAAAAGAGGTTCACTGCATGTATCTGTCCTGACTTGAGAAAGCAGATGCTGTTTAGACATATGTCAAGTGGAAAAGAAGCTGCATATGAATTGCTACATTCTTCTTTTGAAAATTCCATGGTTAATTTTTAATTGCTGATAGCAAGGTAGACCTGAAGACCACAGCATTCCACTCAGGTAGAGTTTGTGCTGGCTCATCAGATTATTGCTGCCTCTCAACTAACTTATTTGACTTTGAGCCCAATAGTAAGCAGAGAGTACTGTTAAAGAGCTTCTGGCACTGTGATGTTGTGTTAAAGAACCTATTCTCATTTACTGCTCTCAGCATTTCATTGCACAACAGGGAGGTCTGACTTCAGAAAATACAAATTACCGTAAGCAGAAAACAGGTTTTTTATTTTAGTTCTTCCCACATCTCTTTTCTAGTCTTCCTCTTGGCAACTCTCTTCCATCATTATTAAAAAGATTTAGAGTCTAAGACAAGATGGTTTGGAGCCAGTTGCTCCTGTGATTCTCAATGGGGCATCTCTGTCCCCTACAATCTATTACAAGGCCTGAGACTATTGGCAATCCCCTGCTGCTTGATTCAAGAATGCCTCAACTGGTGGCATTCTGGAGCATTTCTAGCCCAGGGAAGAAAAATGTTCAATCCTTACTGAAACTGTTGGGAGATTTTTGTCCAGCAGTGTATGCTTAAAAGACACTTGAATTGTTCATAGTTCTTATTCTTGCCCAGATTGTTTAACCAAAATTATTCTCCATGTGATTCTGTATTCCACATAAATTCATAAACCATATAATAAAGCTATTAATGCCTGAAACAGATTGCATTTGTTTTGACTAATTCTATCTAAATGTTGTTTCTATAGTTGCCTGCTTGAGTCACTATATTAGTAAAGCGTTATTCCTTTCCATTAAACAGGGAAAGAAGCACTCTCAGAAATAGCAAGTTGCATGATGTTCAGGAACACTGATGTCAAGGGGACAATTCAAAAAAAGGCAGCTAACATCATTAACTTAATGAAATTATGATCACAATATGTGATATTTTGGCAAGGCCAAAAGTATTTCTACATCAGATCTCAAATGTACCAAACTATTGTCGCTAAAATTTAAATCATAAACCTTCCATCTCACTTCTTTCAACTCCCACTTTGATCTTGACTTACTCTTCTTTCAGGTTCACTTCCTTGACTCTATTACCCCAACTTTAATCCCAATCTTTGGTTCCTCTGAACTGTGCTCTTCCTAATTCTCAATAGCTTTTGTTTGTTCATTTCTTATTTCAGTTGTTGTTGTCTTAAATTGATTCTGTGGACTCTAATTCCTCTCTCAGTCAGAAATCTCTGAGTCCATCTGAGCCATAGGGAATCCAATATTTGATCATATTTCTAATTTTGTTATTAGTAGCCAGTACAACCTTGACTGTGGGAAGTGGTAATTTTGGAAATCTGTATGTATTCTAGTTCAAATGTTTTCCAACACAGGCATCACATCTAAAATTGACCCACTAATTACTCCAATAAGTCTCTGTGTTAAATGCCTATAAAGATAGAAATGCCATTACTTTCCAAATGCAACTCATATCATTTTTGAAAACTCTCATTATAGCAAATCCGTATTTATCTTGAGCCACTATCTCTCTCCCTGATAGTCCTCTACTCCAGCAACATGAAATCAATGTGAGGTTTCTTTGAATTAATCATCCTTCAAATATTAGAAAAGTATTTTGTTTCCATAAAACTATTTTCTTTCTAGGAAAACATCTTTACATTTTCAATAATTCTTCACATAATTTAATATTAAATTTCCTCTCCTCATCACTCTACAAATATTTCAGTTCATTAGCTTCCTTCTTAAAATTCAATTCTAAAAGTAAACACAATTAGAACGAACTGAGTATCCTTTTTAGAATTCTTAGTGTCAGGTATGCTTGGCATATAAAAGAAAAATAGTTCGGGAAATAGGTGTTGGGATGCCGAAAGAAGACATGGCAATCTACTTGTTCTGACAGACCATCTACTTGTTCCATAATCCTGATTTCATTAGGTAAAATCTTCAACAACATCATTCATATCTATGTAAGTGGATTGCTGTAAGAATTAGAAATTACATGTACTAGTAATTAGTTTTATATTAGGTACGTAGTAATGATGAAGATGTTGATAGCACAATTATCTCCTTTTGTTTTGAATCAAATATTTTTGACATTGATGTCTAATATCCAGTTAGAGATTTTTGTTCCTTTGTTGTTTTGTTATATTTTTTAGCACTCATGTTGTATGAGATCAGAGAAGAGATTTTGTAACTTTCTGGATTCACAGAACCTCAGTCTCTCAATATTTTTTTCACAGTGATTACAGGACCAAAAACAAAACCAAAAACCTAACAGTTATGTTTAGTAAATAGAAAGGTCCAAACAACAATTATTTTTGTTCTAAGAATACAGTATCCATTTGAAAAAATAATACACATAAATTGAAAAAATACATACTTATTTTATTTTTAAATAACCAAAATTACTTACTAGTGGGATGAGTGCACGAGTTGGGCACTGCACAACTTTTCATACGTTGGAGAGTACCACCCTCATTTCCTGTAGTACTTGCTGTAGATCACAGCAAAATTCTAAATCCCACCTTTGTAAATATGACATTTTCAAAATGAATGTAGAAAATCTAGTGTCTAGTGGTTTGTATGACATATGTGTGGTTTCCCCTGAACATTTAAACTATTCCATGGCATCTCCATGAATTTCTTTGTTAGAAGGGTCACAGACAGGTACAGATTTACAGGGATTATATTGTGAGTTTTTGTTTTGGTGACAGGAAGGAGAGCTTAAGAATCATAGGCTTGAAGTTTACTAACATAGCCAGTTTTTTTTTTTAATGTATTAGCATTGATGAACACCAATAATTCCTTCAGAGATTTTTAATATGAACATAAGAATTTCATCACCCCACTATCATTAAATTTTGTTTTTTAAAATAGAAGTAAACTTCTGTCAGTTGATACATGTTTGGATCTTAATTTGCCACCAAATCTAGTAGGTCATTGTCTACCTTCACACTTTCTATAGATTAAATCAGTCTTATTGAAACCATATGTAATCACTGTATCCCATGGTTACCTGTTAATTATGGTTGAACAGCAATGGACTTAGACACAGCATTCCATGAAGTGGTTTGAGGCAATGTTACCCTTCATGAGATATGATGCTTTACACATTATTTCTCATTATTATCCAAAAGAGATAAAACAACATATTTTGACAATTTCAAGACTGGCATTTCATATTCCTAACTATTTTTATGGAATCGGGATTTATAACATAATGTAGTTTTCTTTATGTTCTGTTTGCTTTTCTGAGATTGTGAACAATAATGCAGAAATGTATCTCCTGGGATGTCTCTGGGGAATTCCTTGCATCCTTGTTAACAGACAGGACTGCAGGCTGGGATCATCTTACAGTTGTTATGAGTGAAGTGTGTGAGCTATCAAGCACTACACTTCTGAGACATGGAGAAGACTCCCTCAGGCCACTAATGTGTTTGGAATAGTTCATTAGTAGACACCATTCTCAGGTAAATTCACAAAGAAGCTTCTTTTTCCCCAAGTTGTTCATCCCTAGCTGTATAACTGCCAGCACTGTGACTGTTTTTTGGTAATTTCTGTAGAATGTTTTATTTACCTCCATGTGGCCCCTTCAGCAAGGTAACAGTCTAGTGGGAGAGCTTCCAAACTAACAATGTTACTTTGTAGCATGAGTGGGCTTTTAACATTTAAAATTTAATTTTTTAACTGAAATACTAAAAAGTCAGTCCCAGAGATAAAAGGACAGAAACTCTAAAATCAAGTAAAATATACTGCCTTGTGAAACATAAATAACAAGACAAATACATTATTAATAAACTGCGAAGGCCAGGCGCAGTGGCTCAAGCCTGTAATCCCAGCACTTTGGGAGGCCGAGACCGGCGGATCACGAGGTCAGGAGATCGAGACCATCCTGGCTAACACGGTGAAACCCCGTCTCTACTAAAAAATACAAAAAACTAGCCGGGCGAGGTGGCGGGCGCCTGTAGTCCCAGCTACTCGGGAGGCTGAGGCAGGAGAATGGCGTAAACCTGGGAGGCGGAGCTTACAGTGAGCTGAGATTCGGCCACTGCACTCCAGCCCGGTCGACAGAGCAAGACTCCGTCTCAAAAAAAAAAAAAAAACTGAAAACATTTGCCCTAATTGATATAAAAATGTCGTGTACTTTTACATGTTAAATTATTTTTCAGTATAGTCTTAAACTAAACATGATAAATATCTCAAAAGATGTTTCAGTTATTTTTAAAGATTTTTTGCTTAGGGTTTCATTCTTAAATCTACATCTTAGAACAATTGTAACACTTGATTTTCTACATGAGGGTCACTATCATCACCAGAGTTTTTGAATGCTCCTAAACGCAGTGCTTTGAACATTGAACATTTTATTTCATACAATATTTTCATTTGATATGAAATACTGTTCTGTAGTATTAATTATATGACTATTCCTATTTTATCTAGATAAAATCTCCACTATCAAGCAATGCGTGTGCCATAGATGCAGCCCTACCTCAGTCACATCGCTTAGATCATAATACATGTCTCTCACATTATAGCTCTCCTTTCTCTCCCCAAACAAAAACTCACAAATAAAATCCCTGTAAATCTGTACCTATCTATGACCTTTCTCAACAAAGTACACTTTCATATTTACAAAGACTTAATATATATTTTGAATAACCCCAGATTATTTTGTCACCCTTTTCACGTACCCTCCTCACATCCACATGACTCTCTACTCTCTTAAAAATTATGTAAAAGTTTCTAGCTGCATAAAGAGAAGCCAAATTCCATCCTAGAGGGAGAAGCAGGATATTGCCCTGAACCCGTCATGGGTGGGAACTGGAGTGCATGCGCGTCGGCAGGGCGAACTCCACTTGTTCACTGCTCCACCCCTTGTGGTAGGGGGAGCACAGGTGAGCGGGTGCAGGAGCCAGGGTGAGCACTGTTGAGCCCCAACAAGAGACTTCATACTGGCCCTGTGGCAATGTCTAGGGGAGGGTGCCTGTGACCACTGAATCCCCAGAGGAAGTGTAACAGTGCCCTCGTAGCTTTGCCATCTGTGGACAGCTTAAATATGAACAGCTCAGTGGAGGATCAGTGTGACAGCCTTTTGTACCCACACTCATGGCACCTGAGTTCTTGTCCAGCATCCAGTGAGAATGAGGCTTCACGACTGAACTGAAGATAGTAAATGTGGGGAGTTTTATTGACAGTGAACGTGACTCTCAGTGGGAAGGGGAGCTGAGAAGGGCATAACTAGGGAAGGTAATCTTTCCCTGGAGTCTGGTCATCCCCGGTAGGGCTCCTCTCCCAAGCATCACCATCAAGCAGTCCCTCTGAAGTCAAGCTGCTTCTCTCTTACGTTCAACCGTTGTCTCCAATGTCAAGCTACTTCTCCTCTCTGCTGGAGTTTTGATGGGCACAAGATGGGGGGCAGGGTGGGTCATGGGTGGTTTTGGAAAAGACAACATTGAAGTTGGAAAACAGGGATGTAAGTTCTCACTTTGAGCTGCGGTTCCAGGCTTTTCAGCTTGAGGGTGGGGCTCTTGCTGGGGACCCTTCCTCTTCTGTCCAGAATTTCCCTGCTTTCTGTCCCTACCAATGATATACTAGTCTATATAATAGAAAAAGGCAGATACAATATAAAACAACAAAAATTGTATACAGTAAAGCAAACAAACATACAAAAATATATGTGCTATGAAGAAAAAACCTTTGGCCGGGCGTGGTGGCTCAAGCCTGTAATCCTAGCACTTTGGGAGGCCGAGACGGGCGGATCACGAGGTCAGGAGATCCAGACCATCCTGGCTAAAACGGTGAAACCCCGTCTCTACTAAAAAATACAAAAAACTAGCCGGGTGAGGTGGCGGGCGCCTGTAGTCCCAGCTACTCGGGAGGCTGAGGCAGGAGAATGGCCTGAACCCGGGAGGCGGAGCTTGCAGTGAGCTGAGATCCGGCCACTGCACTCCAGCCTGGGGGACAGAGCAAGACTCCGTCTCAAAAAAAAAAAAAAAAAAAAAAAAGAAGAAGAAAAAACATTTGGTTACAATGATAAAGTTTCTATTGAACAGTTGTGTCCAGAAAGTTTTCTTGGAAAAACATTGGAAACACAGGGAAAGGCAGAAAATGATAAAGAGGTGAGATGAAGAGAGGAAGGGGAGGAGGGAAAGGGGACATCAGGAATTAACAACAAACTGAGCAAAGCTATGGTGGCATGGAAGCTGCTTTATTTACTTATGAGATCTAAAGCAGTTTAGTATGGCTGATCTCTAAACTCAGCTATGGGAATGTTTATGTGATGGGGTGGGGGTGGGTTAAAATAAGGAGGTTCTTGTTGGAGCAAAGCTGGAGAAGTAAGCTGAGGCCAGCTCACTGAAGACTTTTAATCAAGGAAGGAACCTGAGTATGCTTGGGATTTGGTTAATTATTCTAGTACCTTTGTTCAGGGCTGGGAATTGAGGCAAAAATATCAGATGGAAGATTAGAGATTATTATAATCATAGACTTTCCCATGAGACATATTCCAGCTACTTAACAATTGCATGGTGTGGGGCAGGTTACTCAATTTTTCTAAGCCTTAAAATTGGGAGAGTAAGGACAACTGGCAGGCACTGGGAAAGTTTAAAAGAGATAATGCATAAGCATTTATTAACTCAAGGAATGTCACACAATAAGCACCTAGGGAGGGAAAGAAGATGATAAAACCTGTTTAGAGGTAGATTATTTAAGTTATGGTGATTGGTTATATATAGGCAGTGAAAAATAAGAATCTAGAACAGAGGTCAAAAAATTATACACTGTGTGCCAACTCTGCCATCTACCCATTTTTGTGAATAAAAACTTATTGTAAGAACAGAGTCATGGTCATTTATTTACTCATTGTGTGCAGCTAATTTCTCACTACAATGGCAGAATTGAGAAATCATGATGGAGACATTATAGCTCTCAGAGCAGAAAATATTTACTCTCTAGCCTTTGCAGAAAATGTTAGTCCTGTTCTAGAATTGCCATTTATCATATTGACAAATATTATACAGTTATAAACTCAGTGTTATCAATGATGATCTCTGAAATCAGCACACTCATCTTTCCACAATGCCAATCGGCCTTTATCCACCTTTAACAAGTCTCTATAATCACTTAAAGTCCCCAAAATAACTTTATCTGTTGTCCTTCAATCTGATTTCTTCAAGAAAGAATTGTGACTTAGAGGTTTTTTATTAGGCTGGTGTGACAAAACAAATGAACACCTCAATTGGTCAGTCTTAACACTTTAATTCTGTCCCTGAGGGGTAATAAATAAATTAAGTTGTTAAATTTTCCAGCCCCAAATGAAACAAACTTGAATATGCAAGTGTGAGTAGGCACATTGTGTAGACTTCAGACTTCAGACTTAAAGGTCAGAGGTGGGAAGGAGGGAGAGAAAGAAAGAAGGAACTGGGAGGAGGAGGGGGGAAATCATGGTGAGTGAGAGAGACGTGGGAGTGAGAAAGGAAACCTGGTGACCCTTATGAGAAGACTGGAGGAAAAGCAGAGAAACAGGAAAACATAGGCACTGGAAAGGGACCTGGGGTAGAAGGCTTACCTACTTCACAGACTTCCCCTTACCTTGGATTGCAATCTTCTCTGTTAAAATGCTCATTTCATGGTCACAAGTACTCCATGGCTGAAAAGATAAACTGACATGTATTCTCAGTCATCTGTGAATAAATAGTATTTACTTTTCAAAGAAATTTCTAATGATCCAATTTATGTAATGCTCAATTAGGAAACTTTAGACTCCATGTCAGGAAAATTGGAGTCATCCTAGTTCTCAGAATTCTATCATATCCCGAGGCCAACATTCAGTCTGACTAATACAGTACAGCATTTTCTAAGGGAGATGGTAATGCCAAGGGAGTGTGGCATGATGGTCTTTGGAATCAGAGAAAGTTGAGTTTGTGTCTAGATCCACCACTTACAAGTTGTATTCGCTTAAGTAAATAACTCAAATTCTCTAAGCTGCAGCATGTTCACCTATAAGATGATGATAAAAATACCTCCAAAAGTGATTATGAGGAAATAAAAGATGGCATATAGAAAGCAAATACATGGGTGTCTAGAAAGTAGTCTATGTTGAATAAGTTGTAAGTATCACTATCATTGTTGCAATTATTGTTACTAACAATAATGGTTGAATGTCTAATAGAAGAAAGCTTAACAATTCACCTCAAGAGACTTCCATATGCTTTGAGTTTGGGAAACCTCAGTGATCAGCCTTTTTGAATCAAAAGGACATGCATTATTTTATGTTCTGCTGGAATCAACAATGCCCTTTCCATCTACGGTTGATTGCAACATCAGAAACTTTCACTTTTATAAACTTGGCTCAATTTTCTTATAAAAAGCAAAGCTGACTGACAAATAGTCAATTTAGAATATATGGTAGATATATAATCTTGAAAGGTATAGTATATTGATAAGAAATAAAAAGTTATGCTGCACGGGAAGGATAGGAGTTTGAGATGACCAGAAAAGCAGAATTTGCTTCCCTTTCCAGATCTTCTCATTTAAGCAGTCTGCATGACTTCTCAGAAATTTACACCTCAGTAGCGACACAGCAAATGGAAAAGTGTTAGTTTCCAAATCTGTTCCCCTCTGAGGAACTCTCCTGCTGGGCTTAAGCTGACTGTTCATTTTAGGCCTCATTTACTATTTAGTCTTCAGAGATGTTTTCAATATGAACAAGAGAAATGTTTCTTTAATTTTACGTGTTCTTATCCTATCATTGAATAAATCAAAACTTTGAAATCTGCAGAATTCTGAAACTGAATAAACACATTTACAGAGATTGAGCATTCATGTTCAGGTTTAATAGTTTAGTTCAATAGAATCATAGACCCACTTCCAAATATCCCCATGAAATATTTTATGATTGCAAAGTATTAAAATCCCTTAGTTCCACCTCACCAAATCCTTACTATGTTATTCACCCTACTCTACTTAAGGCAGATTTGATGTCCCCAAAATTAGTAATTATCACCAAATTTTGGCAAGTTAGTCAAAGAAAGGAAATTAAAAATCAGAGTCCTTGATTCCCAGGTGGTTGATTAGCTCCTAAGGCAGAATTACCTCTGACAGATCACTGTTCAAACCTAGAAACTTATTATTTAAAGAACATAGAAAATCATACAAATAAAATTAACAAGGGAAAATTGAATATGTTTTTAACAAAATAAGGCATTTCGGGACTATAGGCATTTACTGACTTGAAGGCAGGTTTAACTTTGAGTTTGTTTCGTGAAAAGATGCATTTAGCATTAAGTTAAAGTATAAAAGAAAAGTCATCTTAAGTAGTTTATAACAATTTAATTGATTTGGAACAAGAAGTACAAATGAAGGTAGCATCCATTTCTTTAAAGATGGGTTCACTAGTGCAATGTGACACTAAGTGATCCAAGATTAAACAGGCGAAGAACAGATCCACTCATGTCTTGGTGGCAGTCATTAGAACCACAAATTCTTTGCTTGCTTTATAAAAATAGTAAACAGCAGCAAAAATGGGACAGACTATAATGAACAGCTGGTGGCAGAAACAGGGAATAAAGAGCTAAAGGCAACTCTCTATGATATTAATTTGGAGGTCATTTAGTCATGGCCACCTTGACTGGACTAGGTACTCTCCAGAGTTCTACTAGTGACTATTTCCGATTGCTCCTTAGCAATAAAACAAAATAAATACCACTCTTCTAATCTCTCAGTTTTACTCAAAAGTAACTAAACTGCTCAAGAAAATGAAGAACAGAATCTTTTCCTGTAGGCTTGGAAAATTTATTCTCTCTTCTTCCATGTCAAGAGTTCAGTTTTCCAGCAGATTTTTCTCCATGTCACTTCTATTTTGGGATGAAAAAATTCAGTATGAAGAATAAATAGCCAAGCAACAGTTACTTAATCTCTCTCCGTGGCTGGCTCAGCATTAGACTGATATTTGGAAGAGCAAAACACATCTAAGAAGTATCCCTCGAAGACAACAGCTATTTATGAAACCGTACTATATATTCTCATTACTCCTGCAGAGTGGATGACAGAGAAATGTTATCCTACTATCTTTGATGTGTGCTCACGCAGTGATTCTACCCCCAAGAAAATTAGGCCCAACAATAGTCTTGTATTGTGAGAGTGATATAATGAGATCAGGGGATGGAGAGACTCCTGGGCCTCCTCCCTGGGGCCAATGTTTAAATTCTTTATCTTGTTGTGAACCACATATGTGATTGAGTAAAGGAACATGACACAGGTGTCATGTTCTAAAGACTGCCCCATTACACATGCTTCCTAAATGGCTTTGTTTACTTATCAGATTAGTCAAGATTATTGTTATGGATTATAGGTCCTAGAATGTGTGTTCAACTACAGTGAATTTTTAGTGTGCTATGATGAATAGAAAAAATGCAACAGGAAATCAGAGAAAATGGGAATTATACCTGGAGCAACTTCGAAGACAACTAAATGAGATTTATATAACTACAAAATCAAATTGTTGTTCAAGAAAACTTGCCTTTAGAAGTTCCTGTTTTTTGAATCAGGTTGCTAAGATATAGTGTAAGTGAGAGCAGTGAATGTAGAAGGTTTTTAATAAATTAAACGAATTTTCTTGGGTCATATTCAGTTTTTAACTTTGAGATAATTGTAGATTCACATGCAGTTGTAAGAAATAAAACAGATCCCTTACACATTTTACACATTTACCACCAGTTATAATATCTTGTGAAACTGTACTATAATATCAGAACCAGGATATTAACATTGATACAATCCACTAATTTTATTAGATTTTCACACTGGTATGTCAATATGCAATAATCTCAAATTACAAAGCTTAATTAAAAAGATAAATATGTCTCAAAAAAGTAGTTTTACTTCAGTCGTGTGTGTGTGTGAGTGTGTGTGTATGTATGTATTTAGTTCTACACAATTTTATCACATGTGTAGGCTTGTGGTTCCACCACCATACCAAGATATACATGTATTCCATCACCATAAAGTTTTCTCATATTACCCTTCTATGAGGTTTAAGTTAAACTGGGAAGAATGCAAAGGTTCTATTTCAAAGATGGATTGAAATTTAGGTCATAATAAACATACATTAAGGGGAAAGTGAGATATTCACGGACATATTTAGTATTAAACATGGAAATTGCAAATATTACTTACTGTCTGTTACTAGATTATACAGAGTGACTACAGATAAAAAGGCATTTTTCAAATCAATGTTATAGATGTATATTTTATGTATGATAAAAGGCACTTGCATGAACTCATACAAAATACTGAGTTCTGACAAATATATTAATATACATAGTAACCATACAATCGAGATGTAGAACATTTTCATCCTCTTAGGCAATTATTGATTTGATTTATTTCACTTTATGTTTGCTTTGTCTGCACTAGAATCTCATAAATATATTCACACAGTATGTGGTCTTTTGTGTCTGGGTTCTTTAGCTTATCATAATCTTGTTGAGATTTATCCATATTGCTTTATTCATACACGCACACAAATGTATGTGTATATATATATCAATAATTTATTTCTTTTTATGTTAAGATGTAATCCTTATATTTACATGCCAAAATTTGTTTTCATTTACCTGTTGATGCATATTGAGATTATTTAAAGTTGTTGGCCATTACAAAAAAATGTGGTTATGAGCATTTGTGTTCAAGTGTGTGTGTGTGTACATAGATTTTCATAATGGAGAGTAATTATTTAGATATAGGAGTAGTATGGTATATATGTAAAACTTTACAAAAGGCTTTCAGCTGTGAGTTCCAGTCATGAGACTTTCAGCTCCTCAATATCCTTATCAACACTTGCATTTGTCATTTTTTAAAATTTAACCTTGACATATAGAAGTAATCATTTTCACTTTAATTTAAATTGCCCTGTTAATGATTATTAGCATATCCTTATATTCTTATAAGCCACTGGTGTTGTTTACTTTTGTAAAGTAGTTAGTGTAAGTATTTGTTCAAGTCTTTTGTCCATTTTTTAAAATTGAGTTGTATATTTTCTTATATTGAGTTTTAATAATACTATATATTTGTTTAATGTGACTTGTTTTTTTCATTTAAAAATATTTAAAAGATAATTGATTCTTAAAGACAAAAATGTATAAGTGTAGGCTGAGGGTTATAACAGATTTATAAATGAAATTTATGCTAACAATAGCACAACAGATGATAGGTGAAAATTAAGTCATTTTAAGTCATATTACTGTAAATATTTTACAGTTTATGTAAAGAGATATAATGTTACTTGAAGCTAGACTACATAGTGTGTGATTTCATTTATATCAAATATCTAGAAAAGATATTCATATAGACAGAATGCAAAATTTTAGTTACTTCTCCTAGGGGAGGTAAGTTGCAAGAAGAAATTGACTGCTAGTGTAATAAAAGGAAGTGTTTGGGACAATGGAAATGTTCCAAAACAAGATTATAGTGATATATGTTAATGATAATATGTTAGATTGGAGTCAGTTGGCAATTATTAGACTGTTCCTATGTATTTCGGTTATTTTCCTTTGGGTCTTATTGTAGGATTGTTCCCTGTCTTTTGATATTAAATGATGACATGTGACTTTCACTGGCCAATTGTATGCTATGTGTCACCTCCAGAGAGAAGTTTTAAGAGCCAGTGTAATTCACCATATTTCTCCCTGTTATAGTGAACTATTACATTACAGATGTGTCAGTGAGTTAAGAGGGATGGGACAAACTGACTCCAGCCAATCCTCTATAGACAGGTAGTGAAACAAGAAATAAGAAATAAGCTTTGTTACAAAAATCTACTATCCAAATCTTTTGCCTATTTTTTGATTAATTATTAGATTTTTTTCCTATAGATTTGTTGCAGCTGCATATATATTCTGGTTATTAATCTTTTTTTTTCAGATGGGAGGTTAGCACATATATTTTCTCTCATTCCTTGGGTTGTCTCTTCACTTTGTTGATTGTACTCTTTGCTATACAGAAGTTTTTTAACTTGATATAATCCCATTTGTTTATTTTTGCTTTCGTCACCTGTGCTTGTGGAGTATTGCTCAAGACATTTTTACCCAGACCAATGTCCTGAAGATTTTCTCCAATGTTTTCTTGTAATAGTTCCATGGTTTGAGGTCTTAAAGTCTTTAACCTATTTTTATTTGATTTTTGTATATGGTTAGAAGAAGGGGTCTAGTTTTTTTTCTTCTGCATATGGATATTTGGTTTTTCCAAGACCATTTATTGAACAGATTGTGTTTTCCCCAGTGTATGTTCTTGGTACTTTTCATGAAAATGAGTTCATTCTAGGTGTGTGGATTTTTTTCTAAGTTCTCTAGTTTGTTCCATTGGTCTACGTGTCTGTTTGTAGGCCAGTGCCTTACTGTTTTGGTTACTGTATCTCTGTAGTATCATTTAAAGTCAGGTAATGCAATTCCTCCAGTTCGTTCTTTCAGCTTACGATAGCTATGGCCATTCTGGCTCTTTTGTGGTTCCATGTAAAATTTAACTTTTTTTCTGTTTCTATGAAGAATGCCATTGGCATTTTGATAGAGATTGCATTGAATACCTAGATGGCTTTGCATAGTATGAACATTTTTGACAATATTGATTCTTCCAATCCATGAACAAGGAACATTTTTCATTTTCTGGTGTTCCTTTCAATTTCTTTCATGATTGTTTTATGATTTTTGTTATGGAGATACTTTATGTCTTTGGTCAAATTAACTCCTGGGTATTTAAATTTATCTGTAGCTATTGTAAATGAGATTACTTTCTTAATTTCTTTTCACATTGTTCACTGTTGGAATATAGAAATGCAACTGATTTTTATGTTGATTTTTATATCCTGCAACTGTACTGAACTTGTTTATCAGTTCCAATAGATTTCTAGTGTAGTCTTTAGGTTTTTCCATGTATGAGATCATATCATTTGCAAAAAAGGATAATTTGACTTATTCTTTTCCAATTTGACCTCTTTTTATATCTTTCTTTCATCTGATTGCCTCAGTTAGGACTTCCAGTATTATGCTGAATAATAGTGGTGACAGTGAGCATCCTTGTTGTGTTCTAGAATTTAGAGGAAAGGCTTTAAGTGTTTCCCCATTCAGTATGACACTAGCTATAGGTCTGTCATATATGGCTTTTATTATGTTGAAGTATATTCCTTCTATCCTTAGTTTTCTGAGTTTATTTTTATGATTAATATATGTAGAATATTATCCAATGCTTTTTCAGCATTAACTGAAATTATCATACAATTTTTATCTTTCTTTACATTTATATGATGTATCACATTGATTGATTTTTGTGTGTTGAGCCATCCTTGCATCATAGGGATAAATTCCACTTGGTCATGATAAATGATCTTTCTAGCTATTGTTGAATTTGGTTTGCTAGTATTGGGTTGAGGATTTTTGCATCAATATTCACTGGAGATGTTGACCTTTTTGAAATGTATCTTTTTCTGGTTTTGAAGCCACGGCCCTAGCTGTACCTTGGCCCTTTTAGCTATGGCTAGAGCAGCTGGGACCCAGGATGCCAAGTCCCTAGGCTGCACACAGCAGGGTGGCCCTGGGCCTGGGCCATGAAATCATTTTTCCCTCCTAGGCCTCCAGGCCTGTGATGGGAGAGGTTGCCTCAAAGGTCTCCAAAATGCCCTGAAAATATTTTACCTGTTGTCTTGGTGATTAACATTTGGCTTCTCATTACTTATGCAAATTTCTACAGCTGGTTTAAATTTCATTTCAGAAAATGGACTTTTCTTTTCTGCTGCATTGTCAAGCTGCAAATTTTCTGAACGTTTATGCTCTGTTTCCCTTCTAAAATTGAATGCTTTTAACAGCATCCAAGTCACCTCTTGAATGTTTTGCTGCTTAGAAATTTCTTCTGCCAGATAACCTAAATCATCTCTCTCAAGTCGAAAGCTCCACAACTTTCTAAAGCAGGGGTAAAATACCACCAGTCTCTTTGCTATAACATAGCAAAAGTGACCTTTATCCCAGTTTCCAACAACTTCCTCATCTGAGACCACCTCAAATAGAATTTCATGCTCCATATTATTATCAGTATTTTGGTCAAAGCCATTCAACAAGTCTCTAGGAAGTTCCAAACTTTCTCACATTTTTCTGTCTTCTTCTGAGTCCTCCAAACTGTTCTAAAGTCTGTCTGTTACCCAGTTTCAAAGTTACTTCCACATTTTCAGGTGTCTTTACAACCATGTCCCATTCCCGATACCAATTTATTGTTTCCATACTGCTGATAAATACATACCCGAGACTGGGTAATTTATAAGAAAAGGAGGTTTCTAGCACTTTGGGAAGCCAAGGTGGGTGGATCACGAGGTCAGGAGTTCAAGACCAGCCTGACCGACATGGTGAAATCCCATCTCTACTAAAAATACAAAAATTAGCCAGGCGTGGTGGCATGCACTTGTAATCCCAGCTACTCAGGAGGCTGAGGCAGGAGAATCACTTGAACCCAGGAGGCGGAGGCTACAGTTACCCAAAATCATGCCATTACTCTCCAGCCTGGGTAACAGAGTGAGACTCCATCTCAACAACAACAACAACAACAACAAAAAAAAAAAAAAAAGAAAAGAAAAGAAAAGAAAAGAAAAGAAAAGAAAAGAAAAGAAAAGAAAAGAAAAGCAGGTTTAATGGACTCATAGTTCCATGTTACTGGGGCAGCCTCATAATCATGGCAGAAGGCGAGAGGCACAGCTCACATGGTCACAAGAAAAGAGTGGAGAGTCAAGTCAAGTGAAAGAGGTTTTCCCTTATAAAACCATTAGATCTTGTGAGACTTATTCACTACCATAGGAGAACAATATGGGGGAAACTGCTCCCATGATTCAATTATCTCCCACCAGGTCCCTCCCACAACACATGGGAATTATGGGAGTTATAATTCAGTGTGAGATTTAGGTGGGAACAGAGCCAAACCATATCAGGGTCTGTCTCTGTCTTTATTGCTGATAATATTTGCTTTATATACCTGGGTGTTCCAGTGTTAGTTGCATATATATTTAGAACTTTTATATCCTTTTGCTGAATAAACTACTTTATTTTTATTTAGTGACCTTCTCTGTCTCTTCTTATAGTTGTTGTCTTGAAATCTATTTCCTCTAATATCAATATGGTGACTCCTGCTGTTTTATCACCTCCCTTTATTTTCAGTGTATGTGTGTTTTTATAGTTACAGTGTATTTCTTGTAGAAAACAGATAAATGGATCTTGTTTTTTTCCATTTAGCTAGCATATGTCTTTTGATTGCAGAGTTTAGTCCATTTACATTCAATGTTATTATTGATAAGAAAGAACTTAATCCTGCCATTTTGTTAATTTGTTTGCTGGGTGTTTTGTGGTCATCTCTTCCTTCTTTCTGTCTTTCCTATTTGCTTTTAGTAAAGGTAATTTTCTCTGGTGATATGATTTAGTTTGTTGCTTTTTATTTTTTGTGTCTCCATTGTATGTTTTTTGGTTTACGCTTACCATGAGGCTCACAAATACTATCTTATAATCCATTACTTCAGTCTGATAACAACTTAAGACTATTTGCATAAACAAAATGACAAACAAACTAAAAGAAAACTCGTACAAATTATATGCCTTAACTTTGTCTCCTTGCATTTTAACTTTTTGTTGTTTCTATTTACATCTTATTGTACTATGTCTTAAAAAGTTGTAGTAGTTTTTGATTGGTTCCAAACTGTGGTAGTTTTTGATTGGTTCAAAAATTGATTGGTAATTTTTGATTGGTTCAGCATTTATTCTTTCTACTTAGCATAAGACTAGTTTACACACTGCAGTTACAGTGTCATAGTATTTTGTGTTTTTCTATTGCTAACGAGTTTTGTACATGCAGATCATTTATTGTTGCCCATTAATGTCCTTTTCCTTCTGATTGAAGTACTTCCTTTAACATTTCTTGTAGATCTCGTCTAGCATTAATGAAATTCCCCAGCTTTTGTTTGTCCGGTAAATTCTTTATTTCTCCTGGTTTGAAGGATATTTTCACCAGATATACTCCTCTGGATTAAAAGGTATTTTTCTTCAGCATTTTAAATATGTCATGCTACTGTTACCTGGCCTGTAAGGTTTCCACTAGGAAGTGTGCTGACATATGTATTGGAGCTCCATTATATGTTACTCGTTCTCTTGCTGCTTTTATAATCCTTTATCTTTGAGCTATGGGAGTTTTATTATTGAATGTCTTGTGTTATCTTCTTTAGGTTAAATGTACTTAGTGTTCTATAACCTTCTTATGCTTGGTTATTGATATATTTCTTTAGGTTTGGGAAGTTCTCTGTTATTAACCCTTTGAATAAACTTTCTGCCCCATCTCTTTCTCTACCTCCTCTTTAAGGTCAGTAACTCTTAGATTTGCCCTTTTGAGGCTATTTTCTAGATCCTGTAGGTGTACTTCATTATTTTTAATTCTCTTTTATTTTGCTCCTCTAACTGTGTATGTTCAAATAGGCTGTCTTCTAGCTCACTAATTCTTTCTTCTGCTTGATCTGTTCTGCTGTTAAATGACTCTGATGCATTCTTCACTATGTCAGTTGCATTTTCAGCTCCATAATTTCTGCTTGATTTTTTAAAAATTATTTCAATCTCTTTGTTAAATTTATCTAACAGAATTCGGAATTCCTTCTCTGTGTTATCTTTAATTTCTTTGAGTTTCCTCAACACAGCTATTTTAAATCCTCTGTCTGAAACATCATATATCTCTGTTTTTCCAGGCTTAGTCTTTGATTTCTTATTTAGTTCATTTGGTGAGGTCATGTTTTCATGCATGGCGTTGATACTAGCAGGTGTTGTTTGGTGTCTGGATATTGAAGAGTTAGGTATTTCTTGTAGTCTTCACTGTCTGGGCTTATTTTTAGTCCTCCTTCGTGGAAAGGCTTTCCAGATATTTGCAAAGACCTGGGTGTTGTGATCTACACTGTATTTGCTTTAGGGGGTACCCCAAGCCCAGTAATGCTGTGGTTCTTATAGGCTCATAGAGGAACCTACTTGATGGTCCTGGACAAGATCTGGGCGAATTCTCTGGATTACTAGGGAGTGACTCTTGTTCTCTTCCCTTATTTTCTTCCAAACAGAGCCTCTTTGTCTCTTCTCTGAGCTACCTAAAGCTGGGGTTGGAGTGAAACAAGCACCTTTGTTGCCGACATCAGTATCACTGCACTGGGTCAGATCTGAAGCTATCACAGAACTGGACCTCACACAAGACCTGCTGTCACCACTTCCTGGGTACTGCCTATGTTCACTCAAGGTCCTGAGGCTCTACAACTAGCAGGTTGCAAAGCCAGTCAGGCCTGTACTCTTCCCTTCAGGGCAGGGAGGTCTCCAGGCCCTACATGGGTCCAGAGTTGCCATCAGGAAGTCAGGGACTAGAGTAAAAAACCTGATAAGTCTACCTGGTGTTCTGTTGTACTGCAGCTGTGCTGGCACTCAAGCCATGGGACACAGTCCTTCTGAGTCTTCCCTCCCCTTTTCACAGTCAGAAGAGCCTCACCCTGTAGACACTGCCATCCCAGGCCATGAAGAGTATTGGCAGACTACAGTCAATGTTCCCTTAAGACCCAAGGTCTCTCTCTCTCTCTCTCTCTCTTTTTAAATATACTTTAAGTTCTAGGGTACATGTGCACAACCCAAGGTCTCTTAAGTCAGTTCTTGGAGAATGTTGCCTGGCCTGGGACTCAACCTTCAGAGCAGTGGGCTCCCTTCTGGCCCAGGGCAGGTCCAGAAATGCCATCCAAGTGTCAAGTCCTGAAATCAGGGAACCCAAGAGCTTGCTTGATGCTCTACATGCCTGTGGGCTGTGCTGGTACCTGAAGCCAGCAAGTCTCAGAGGCTCACCCAAAGCGCCCAACATGGTATCTGGGTATTGCTGCTGGCTATTCATGGCCCAAGGGCTCTCCAGTTAGCAGATGATGAATGCTGCCAGCACTGAGTTTTTTTTCTTTCAAGGCAATAGTTTTCCTTCTGTGCCATGGTGTGTCTAGGAATGTCATCTGGGAGCTGAAGCTTAGAAAGGGGACCTCACAACTCTGATTGCTGTCCTGTGGTGGCTTAGCTGGTATCCAAGATAAAAAACAAAGTCCTTTGCACTAATCCCTCTGCTCTCCTCAAGTGGAAGGATGGTATCTCTTTTGTCTCTCTCTCTTTTTTTTTTTTTTTTTTTTTGGAGACAAAGTCTTACTTTGTCACCCAGACTGGAGTGCAGTGGCATGATCTTGGCTCACTGCAACCTCTGCCTGTCAGGTTCAAGCGATTCTCCTGCCTCAGCCTCTGGAGTAGTTGGGATTACAGGCATGTGCCACCATTCCCTGCTAATTTTTGTGTTTTTAGTACAGATGGAGTTTCATCACGTTGTCCAGGCTGGTTTTGAACTCCTGACCTCAAGTGATCCACCCATCTTGGCCTCCCAAAGTGCTGGGATTACAGGCATGAGCCGTGCCAAGCCAGGATGGTATCTCTTTTGGAGCCAAACTGGGGCAGCCGGGGGTTAAGGGAAGCGATACCAGTGGCACTCCCTTAGTCACCCCAGCTAGTGTCTCAATATGTCACATGTCCTCCCAGTCCACTGTCTCTCAGCCTAGTTCAGCACTACAACTCACCTGTGAGTTGCAGTCTTTATGGCCTAGATTGCCTTTTAAGTTTATTTGAAGACACAGAGTACTTGGGCCCTCAGTGGCGAGGTTTGTGGGAACTCAAGTTCCATCCTCTAGGATAGGTAATTTTTCTGTGGCTAGGGCTGGTTTAAATGCTCCCTCCTTGGTCAGGAGTCAGCCGAGTTTGATTCAATTTTCCTTTCATCTCTAACAGTACAGCACTGAGTTCAATGCCTCATACCTGCTGCGTCCTCCCTCCCCCAGTGCCTGGAGACACTCTTTGCACCATGCCACTACTGCGAAGGGTAGGGAAGGGGTGGCATCAATGGTTCAGGACTGTTTTTTTCTATCTTTTCAGTGCCTCTTTGGGCTATAAAAGTTAAAACTAGGTACTATGAGTACTCACCTGTGTTTTGGCCTTTATGAAGGATTTTTCTGTGTAGACAGTTGTTAAATTCGTGTCCTGGTGTGGGGAATGATTAGTGGAGCCTTTTCTTTTCTTTTTCTTTTTTTTTTTTTTTTTTTTTTGAGATGGAGTCTCACTCTGTTACCCAGGCTGGAGTGCAGTGGCACAATCTCTGCTCACTGCAACCCTTGCCTCCTGGGTTCAAGCAATTCTCCTGTCTCAGCCTCCCAAGTAGCTGGGAGTACAGGTGCCCACACCACCCCGTGCTAATTTTTGTAGTTTTAGTAGAGATGTGGTTTCACCATATTGGCCAGGCTGGTCTCAAACTCCTGACCTCAGATGATCCACCCACCTTGGCCTCCCAAAGTGCTGGGATTACAAGCATGAGCCACTGCACTCGGCCTAGTGGAGCCTTGTATTCCACCATCTTGCTGCACTTAGAATTGGTCCTTTATGAGTGCTGTACAGAAGAATCTAGTCTTTTGCTCTTAGTGGTTTTCTGGCAATCTTTAGCATTCCTTGGCATGTAGAAGCATCACCCAGATTTTGTCTTTATCTTCACATTGCATTCTCCATGTGTTCATGTCTGTCTTCACATTTCCCCTCTTCATAAGAGCACCAGTAATGTTGGACCAGGGTCCCACCCTACTCAAGCATGACTTAACTAATTACATCTGCAGTAACTCTATAACTAAGAAAGGTCGCATTCTGAGGTGCTGGAGGTTAGGACTTCAACATATAAATGGGTGGGGGGCAGAATTAATTATATAACAATATTCATAGAACACAATATAGACATTTTTGGACCAATGAAAATTGGCCCTTATAAACCACGAATTCCATTGTCTCTACTGTTTTCTTGCAGGTAGCACTGTTTCATCTATAGCCTATAGCCAATAAAAACAACATTGCACAACATATTATTTACTATATTTTAGAACTCGGAACTATTATTTTTGCTCAGATAGGATTATATTAAGAGATTATATTTGGATTATAAAGTTTAAAGAAGTAGCATTTAAGAATTTGCCTATATGTTATGTAGGTTTAAATCAAAGGCTCCTTTTATAATGTCTGCAAGTGTACTTTTGAAAATTTCTTTGCAAAAGTAGAACCTTTGTGTGTTTGGGGACATGGTGAGTGGTTCTGAGTTGGTATACTCTTTCAATGACACCTCCTGCTGTGGGCTTTATAGCTGTTCTTGCATTAAACCACTCTGATTTGGGCCAAAAGAAAATGGTGGGAGTGATTTAGAGGAAAGTTAATAATTTGAATCTTAAATTAATGTAATTACAAGAGTGAAATGATCTAATTTATTAAACTTCCATTTATTTGTGTTAAAGGCAGGGTTTGGGTATTGGTGTGCTTGTTTGGGTAACACAGCTGAACAAAAACAAAATAATACATAAAATATAGGTTAACTGGCAGTGCAACGTGTAAGCTGGCCTTGTGATTAAACAATGTTTTATTCTGAACCAGGTCTGAAGCTTCTGGAGGTGCCAAGGAGGGATAATCAAAAGGTATTGAGGTCATGGATGTCAGAACTAGCAGGAGAGAGTCATAGAGGTGTAGCAGGAAGGATCTAGGAAGTGACTTCAAAAGTTTAGGCGTTGCTTTTCTGATTTCATTTTCCTCCTAAAATGGGCAGTTAGAGCTCTGATTCACTAAAGGTATCCCAGTAACTACATGTGGTTGAGAAGCACTAAGAAATTAAAAAAACAAAAACCAAACAGACAAAAACAATACTTTTCCATTATTGTTTTTCCCTCCTACTGTAGTGTTCAAGGATAGCAGAATAAGTAATATTATAGAGCCCTGATTGAACATGTTTACATCAAGGATGGTTTTCAAAGAAATTTAAAAATGCAGAAAACCACATAAAAGATTCTAAAACCTAGAGTCAGGCTGTCACTTATGAGATTAATTGGAGAAACCCTTTCTGAACCTCCTCCCTCCAAAAATTTCACAGAAGTATGTTGTTGATTGGCCCCTTGGCCTTTTCTTGTCAGTTTGGGAGCTGGCTTTAGGCTGTTGTCCTGGCCTAAGATAAACATGTGGCTTAGGCTTTGGGTCAAATTACCTCTTTCAGTCTTTCTTCCCAACCTCTGTTTCCTCTTACACGGCCCACTAACCAGTTCAAGGCTAGTACTCAATATGCTTCTCATCAGACTGGTGAAAGCCAAACGTGCATACTGGTTTTGGAAGTCCTGAGAAATAGAGCAATAATTGAAATGCTCATGATTTCAAGGAGCTCCTGAGACCTCCCTGGGATACATTTTAAAGTAATTTAAACAGGGTCCAGTACAACTTGTTCAAAATCTAAGTGGAATTTTGGACTAAGTTCAATAAAATAATAATATGTTATTTTAGTTTTCTTGATCCCCTGTCCATAAACTCCCAGAGAGACTTTGGGTGGCAGATTTGCTTACTTGGGGCAGGATTCAGGCATTCCTCCCTTGTTAGACCCATTATCGCTTTTAAATTTACTCACATGTACTTCTCATTACCATGTCAACTTTATCACAATTTTTAATACTTACCTTTATGTACTTTAAAAACTAATTTTTAAAATCTGATAAAAACTGGCAGTGAGTTATTCTCAGTTTTAGATGTAAATGTCAGTAGCAAAACTTTTACCAAATTAGTTCATTTACAATGTTCTCATTTCCTATGGTTCAATGAAAGAATTTCCTTTGAAAACAAAATCAACCAAAATAATAGAGAGGAAAAATTTAGCATTTGTTTATCTTGTATTCTGATTGTTGAAGTTATTATTTTATCCTCTAATAAAAATAACTGTAAATTTAAAGTAAAATTAGTCATTAGGTATTGCTTGTTACTTGTTAGTAGGCTTATATTTTTATTTTAAATAAAGAGCAACACATTCTCACTGAGGTTTATAAGTAAGCCTGGATCTAGAGTTTTGTGCATATAAATATTGTTGAGTATATTAATAATCCTGAGTGTATGAAATATTTTATCTGTTTGATTTTCAATTTCAAAATTATTTAGGAAACTACATTATAAATGCTGGATATAACTTAACAATCAACAGTGACTCATACATTTGTGTTCACATATATTGAATTACAAATAAATCACCAATGAAATTTCAGACTCAATGTAATTTGTTTCTATTAAAACTATAGAAAATGGACCTGGCACGATGACTCATGCCTGAAATCCTAGCACTTTGGGAGGCTGAGGAGGATGGATTTCCTGACAGCAGAATTTCGAGACCAGCCTAGGCAATACAGTGAAACCCCATTTCTACTAAAATACAAAAAATTAGTCTGGTGTGGCATCATACACCTGTAGTCCCAGGTACTTGGGAGGCTGAAACAGAATTGCTTGAACCTAGGAGACAGAGGATGCAGTGAACTGACATCATGCCCCTGCACTTCAGCCTGGGCGACAGAGCGAGAGACTCTATCTCCAAAAAAGCAAGCAAACAAACAAACAAACAGAAACACAATAAATGGCAGTCATAGTCTTGCTGTCCTTCAAATGCTATATCAATATTCCAAGATAAAATGCAGAATTAAAAAAAACTTTATAATGCAAGTTTCTCAAATTGAAAGCAACTTAATGTTTTTTAAAAATACTTTAAATTTCTACTTATATGTTTAATATATTAGATTAATATTTAATATTTCTAAGGTATATGATTATATCTTCTTTAATATCTAAGATATTAGATATAAGATATAATCGTAGAGTTTTCTATCACTTTTAAAGTTTCAAGTGTTAAAATCATAGGCTGGTTTTATAATCTCTGCAAGTGTACTTTTGAAACGTTTGTGTAAAAGTAGGACCTGTGAGTGTTTGATATGGGGAGTAGTTCTGAGCTGGTATACTATAATTTTAAGTTAAAATAAAATTAAAGGCACTGAAACACTTCAGAAATATATATATATATATATATATATATATACACACACACATACACACATATATACATATACAGACATATTTACATATATACATATATATACACACACACACACACACCATGGGATATAGTTTTAATACGGAAAAATATTGTACTAAGAATAAAACTGCTTCTTCTCCCCTTCACCATTAATACATAATTAAAATCAAGCAATTGACCTAAACCAGTAGTTCTTAACTTTTTGGTCTCCGAGCCTATTCTGTGGTCTTCCAATTTATTCATGATCCAGAAAAGTTTTTGTTGATTAAAATTAAAATGGAGCAATTAAATATGTATATTATTTATTTATTTTAGAAGGAAAAAAATACAAATGAACATAAATACAACATTTTCATAAAAACGATTTTATTTTCAAAATAAAAAAAAATATTTATTGAGAAGAGAAACATTGCTTTACTTGTTTTCAAATAATGTTAATGTCTGGCTTCACAGGAGTGTGGGACCCCCGTCATTGCTTTGCACATTTCATTAGCTGTCAGGGTAATGCTGGGGTCCTGCACCACACTTTGAAACCATTGGCCTAAACTCTTTGTGCCAACAGAAGAAACCACTTAACATGATGGTGACACAATTTCTTTTCTGTTCATCAATTTCATTTATGACTTTTGCTTCAGATAAATAAAACATTTCCCTTATTTTACTCCCTTTTTCATTCATTCATCCCTGTGTGTTTTTCAGAAATTGTACTGATTCCTAGAGATAAAAAGTTGCTTTATGCAATTAAATGTTATAATTTAGGTAAAGCAACTGGAAGTGTACTGGCTCTTGGTAACTATCCAATTAATGATTTGGTCTCACTACGGCCATGCATAAAAGCGTGTAATAGAGCATAGTAAGAATATTTGATGATTATTTTCACAGAGGAAATCATTCTGTGAGTAAACTTTAGGTGGAACAGAAAGGAAGACACCAGAGGCATTTGGTATACCAGGCTACACATGTGAATCAATTATGCTAGGAATGAAGAGAAGTGACAAGGACTGAGATATCCATGGAGGTAAAACAAAGAGAATAGGTGAACATATTGACTGAAGAAGAAGAAGAAAGTACAAAGGGTGGATTTGAATAGGGGTGACCTTACCAGAATTATGTTTAATAGTGAAGACACTGAAAACAGAATATTCACTAAGCAGGCATTGATACTCTTCCTATCTGTTTAGGTCAGTTATTTACATTTAAGGTAGGGATTCTCATTAAAGTGTCTTATTGAGGCATGTGCTTAAGAGAAGATAAGTGAGAGGAACAGAATAAAGGCAGGAGGAGAAAAACAAACATGCATGTGTTCTCAAGTGAATTCTAGCTTAGCCTTGATGCACAGGGAAATCTGGGACACAAATCGGACTGGTGATTTGGTCTCAACTTGAAGCAAGGGGTCAGTAGTTTGTACCTCTGTGTCATTCCATCACTGTTTGCTGGCTGGTGAGCAGCTATCTAACCTCTGGATGAGGAAGCTTGAATTAAACTGAGAGAATCCTCCAGACAAGAGGGCATCTTTACACCATTAGTAATCAGCACTCAATTCACCTGGGGGAAATGAGGGTGGCAATGAAGGGGCCTGGATGGTGCAACGTCAGCATCCATAAATACCACCGCTTGAATGACTCAGATTCACTTTCTTTTCTAAATAAGTTTACTTCATCCAGCGGTGTTACTTGCTCACAATTTTTGGAAACATTTATAAGAAAAGGGTTTATAGCAAGAAATACAACCAACTGATCCCGGTGGGTCAACAGTTCGTCTTGTAGCATCATCTCACTCTATGACAGCTATCAGATTTTCCTTCTGCTAGACAGGCACTACCCTCCAAATGGTTTGGTGAGTGGGGTGACTAAGGGTTTTGAACTCCTATTTGCCATGACTTCATCAGGCTGTGGTTGCTGTTATTGCCGTTTCTAATTAAAAACAGAAATGACAGAAAGTAATAAATTGCTAAAAAATAAAAAATAGTATGATACAGAAGCTGGCCTGAAGGAGCTCTCATAGGCTGCAGCTGGAACAATTTGAACAATGAAATGATAGAATTGGATTATAATCCAAAGATTAAATATCAACAAGTCTATACTGATGTAAATAAATGATAAGGTAAATAAATAAATGGGGAAATGACACAATTCTTACTTAAAGGAGCATTCCAATTAATGGACGTAGAAGTAATAAAAATAGAAAAACACTGGAGAAGAGCACCACGGCAATAATTTCTGCAGGCAAAATGAATTGATGAGCCATACAATTAGTGGGTGAAAATGGAAGAAAAATAGGGTATTTACATTGCCATAAAGTGTCTTCCTCTAACTATTTATTAATTACTATGGTGGTTTTTTTTTTTTTTTAACATATGTTTACCAGTTTTTGACACTTCTCCCTCCAGGAGGTGAAGCGTAATTCTCTTCCCCTTGAAGATGGGCTGGTTCTAGTAATGCTTGTGTAATGAATAGTCTGGAAACATAAAAAGATAATTTTACAGTGGAGAACTCTAACAGACATTATCTGAAACAAACAATCAAGTTCAATGTCACCAGTAATAAGTAAGAAGACAATTGATATCATGTGCTTCTTAACATGATACAATGAGAAGGGCATATCATCTCCGTGGCATTCTTCCCCCAAATCCACAAACTCGGTCAGATGTTCAGATGATCCCAAATGAGAAACATTCTGCAAAATCCCTGACCTACTTTTCAAAATTGTCAAGATCATGGAAACGATGAACTGTCACAGAGAGGAGGAGAATAAGGAACCATGAAAATTGAATGTGATGTGGGGTCTCACATTGAATTTCAGACGAGAAAAGGAGAAACTAGTAAGAATCTACTAGTGAAGAAAAGTAGTGAAATTCAATTCAAGTTTGTAGTTTAGATGATAGCACTGTACCTATGTTAATTACTTAGTTTTGAGACTGGTATTGTGTATGTAAGATTCCAATACTAGAGGAAGTTAATATGAAATAAACATAGAAACTTTCTATACTATTTTTGCAACTGCAGTATAAGTCTAAAATTATGTCAAGATATATATATTTTTTAAAAATGTCATGCAAGCATAAATAGATGCCTCAGTGAATATCAGAGTGCCAAATATATTCTGTGATGTCCCTTTCATATAGCAGTGATCCTACACTCTCTTAAATGTTTGGGTCAATTGCCCCTAACAGTCTGCTGGTCTATTGACATGAGGAGTAGCAATCATACTTTTATTTCCATGGCACACTTACTATGCTTGTTAGTAAAACATCAATATCTCTTAGATAAAGACCTCTCGACAAACTGCATCTAAAGTTTCAGCAAGAACACACAGTTCCCCGAGACAGTCGTAGGGGGTGATGGTGAGTAGAACCATACCAACTTTCAGCTCTTGGTTCCTAAACCTATGTATTCAACTACTGGAAACACTACATATGATGGCCAGTGGTTGACAGTGTCTACCACATTGTGTATAATGCTATTTCCAGCTCTCAGAATGTCTTCTCCAAGACGACGCATTCAAGAGGCCCTTCCAATGTTTTGTGAAGCCAGCAGCTTTTGAATGGTACACTATGTGTTAAAATAGTTGTTTCTATGATCATGTTTCTCTTTCCACATTCTTTTCTGTAAAATATGCCCCTAGTTCTGGTGTAATCATATATTGGATTCCATATAACAGGTAAAAAAGGGAAATCCATACCTGGAATGCATTAATATTGAAAGTATTTGATATAATTAACACACCACAAAATGACTGGTTGATCTCTTAAAGGAATGGTGTCATATCAAGGACTCAACATTGTTCTTTGTCACTGGATAGATGCACATTTAGCAGTAGCAGTGGACTGATCAGCCTTGTTAAAACAGTTCCAATGCAGTTGAGCTCATGGATAGTCTACGTTTCAGCCACTACAGCTGCTTTACTTATGAACCCACTGCACAAGCACTATGGTGTCCAAATAGAGGGGCTGGCTGAAATCAGTTATCCATGCCATTTTGACTACTTGGTTGTTTAGGGCACCTTCTCTAATGGATGTTCTCTTGCAAGCATTTGACTGATTTAAAAATATCCTCACACTTTCTGCCCCTTCCCATAATTAGAACCACAGGTCTTTTCCTCAGACATCCTTTTTTGCAATCTTCTAATGTTGTTTCTTCCAGGCCTCTTTCAGTTATCAATTTACTGCATCAAATCTCAAAATCTACCTATCTTTATCCTGCTTTGTAATACTCAAGCTAAACCTTGTAAATACTTCCCCTTTGCCAGCAGTCACAATGTTAGTCTTTATCAGTGAAGAGCACTTCAGGGACTCCCTAGGAGGAAGGGGCTTTTCTTCCTCTGGTTCTGGTGTGCTGTCTTCTTTTTTGATTCTATGCTGTGTGATGGCCAGCAACATGTGAGACACGCAGGCATACCCTCTCAGTGACATTCACTTTGAATTTTCCTAGCACCCTTAAGGACAGTTTTCCAACCTGTTTTATCAGCAGTCCAGAGGGTGGAGTCTTAGAAAGTTTTGACAGCATTCCTGAGAGTAGTTTGCCTGCAAGTTTCAGCAATAACTTACCATCTTAGTCAGTTTCCTCTAGGGTCTCATTGGCCCTCCAGTGGGCAGTTTCTCCTATGGCACTTCAGAGAGTTTCTGCGCCATGCAATACTTCCCATTCATATCCTTTCCAATAAGTTTAAATCTCAGCCTCTCTCTAGAACACTCTTCAAGTTGTTTCTTTCTTTCCATGCTCTACCTCAGTCCTAGAGGTAGTGGCTATCCTTTGTATTTTCTATTTACCTATCATATATAGTTCAACTGTACTCTTTGGTAATTAATCCCTGTTATTAGTGAATATTTTTATTAAAAATTCCCTGGGCAAATTACTGGTACATGTTCTGTATTCTGTCTTCTAACTTTGACTGATATGTGGCCCTTCACTATGTAGCAAATCTGTTTTTCACTACCAATAAGCCTGTGCATATCCTTACAATGGGCCACTTTTAAGCTAAGAGAATGATCAAATGTGCTGCCTAAAGCTTAACCTATTGAAAGAATTTTTCCCTCACCATTTTCTTTCAGAACCATATTAAAAGTAGTATATGGAATCCACATTTTACTTCAGTCCATGTAACAAGCTGATACTATCCATGGGCTGGTCAAGCATGATGTTATTTTCTCCTTCATCAGCTCATCATGAGTGGTACCTATATGACATTGGCATGAGTTGAAGAAGAAGCATTAGGTGGTAAATAATATGGGACTCCACACCAATTGTTTGTAGCCCGCTTTGCCTTTTATATCTTAGTTTTGCCCTGAAGCATTGGTCAAGCAGTAATGTTTCCATTTTATAATTGTTTGGAATTGGCCTGGCTAAACCTATGATTTAGTGGGCATGATAGCTAACTATGAGTAATTACGGCTACATGGGCCCTCGAAGTAACATGATCAGAGACTTTCTAGTAGGGCCCTGTAGCAGTGCAAGATCTATTTTCCCAATTGTGGAGAGTTGTCTGTTACAGATGTCTCTCGCACCAGAGTCTTATGGGTCTGTGTTGTGACTCTTCCACTGTTCTTTGTCAGAGGCCCCACCCATCTTTTTAAACATGGATAACTCTAATAACATAGAGTCTTCTGGATTGTATATCCCAAATTACAGGACTACTTATATAGCTGAACCTACAGCAGAACCATTTCCTGCTTAGAGGCACAGTCAGTCTTGGCAGCCTTCCAGGTTACCTGGTAAATGGGTCAAAGGAGGAACCCCAAGTGTAAAATACGCTGTTGTAACCCTAAAAGGGCTTACCAGTCTTTATGGTTTTTTTTTTTTTTTTTCTGGTAGAAAGACTTGGAGTTGCAAGGTATCCTGGAGTGGATGTTCCAGTACACATCAGACTATGTGACTTCAAAATATTTCCCAGTGTAAGAAGTCCCTTACTTCTGAAAGTTTTTAACCTCTCCCACTGGAGCACATGTGTCTTACCAAGGCATCCAGAATACTTAGCAATTTTTGATCATTAGTTATGAGTATCATAATATTATCAGCATAGTAAGCAAATGTAATATTTCCAGAATGTCTAGATTGTCCAGTTTTTATCAGACTAAACTATGACAGGACTTGAGGCAGTGTACACACTTGTCTGTTCAGGTGAATGAGAACTTCTCTATTCTCCTTCCTGATGGCAATTGAAAGTAATACATTCTCGTTATCACAGACCTCTATACTGCATAACATAAGTTGTTTTAACCTAATCTAGAATTGGCACCACTTCTAGAACCAGAGTTCCATTTAGGAGTATAAATTACTTAACTTTCTGACAATCCATTTTCATCAAGCTAAGCTAATGAATTATGATGAATTAAATAGAGATACTATGAGAATCACAATATTTGCATCCTTACATATTTTAGGGTGGCAGAGATCTCTATCATTCATAATAGGTATTGCTTTGGGTATTATATTATATATGAATCAGCTTTGAGGATTTCTACTTGTCATTTGTCACTACAATAGTTATTACTCTATAAGCCAAGGAACAGTTGTGTGGGTTCTGCCAACTGCTAAGCATGTCCATTCCACGTACATGTTTTAGACTGGAAAAGTGACAACTAGGTGGGTCTATATTTAGCTTTCACTACTTCAGTGGACTCACTATGAGGTGGACGTGTGGGCCATTATCCATTTATTAACTGCCTGTAGCTAACTAAGAATCCTAAAAGGTTCGTTATGAACATATTATGAATCTCTGCATTAGCATTAATGCAGACTGCATATCCAGCATCCCTGGAAGAAATTTGAATATTCACCTTTCCCCAATATAAAGTTACCACATAAGTGGCTGTAAGTTTGCCTGGGGAAGGACTGGAGAAATCACTGTCATAGATACTTGCTGTAGTGTTCCAGGTTCTTCCTTTAGTCAGTGAGTTTTGCTTTGGAGAATTGGCTCAATTCTGGAAACTGGTGAGGGATCAGTCTTTCCCACTGGAGAAGTTGACTTCAGCCTTCTGATCATCCATCATACTCAATTTCTAGCAGGGTCCAGTAAGAGGTCAAGACCTATTTTTCTGAAAACTCTCTAGTTACCTGTTGAAGATGGTATGGCCTTGCCCTGAACTTGAGAATGGCAGAAGTTTTCTTTAAGAAGCCCATTTGAGTCTGAACATTGTCTTCAAGCAAAGTAGGGGCTGAGTCTATCTTCTAACAAAGGAGAGTGAGACAATTTTGCTTGCCTGGAGTGTCCCAAGAAATCTGTAAAATCAGGGCTCTTAAGATATTCTCATCTCAAATTTCAGGGTTCCATGTCTTTCCTAACAGGGCCCTGATTTTGGCACAGATTTGGTAGACTGAGCCTCAGCCTTCTTTGAAAGTCTGCCACTGTCATAACGAGCTCATATGCCTTGCTTTCAGCTAAGTATTTACTCTGGCTACACAAGATGAATTCTCCTTTAAAGACTGGCAATAAAGTCCTCAGATTCTTAACATTTTTCTTTAAAATAATGATTAACGGCCAGACGCAGTGGCTCACACCTGTAATCCCAAGACTTTGGGAGGCCTATCTGGGGCAGATCACCTGAGGTTCAGAGTTCAAGACCAGCCTAATCAACATGGAGAAACCCCATCTCTACTAAAAATATAAAATTAGCCAGGCATGATGGCCCATGCCTGTAATCTCAGCTACTAGGGAGACTGAGGCAGGAGAACCACTTGAAACGGGGAGGCGGAGGTTGCAGTGAGCCAAGATTGAGCCATTGCACTCCAGCCTGGGCAACAAGAGTGAAACCCCTGCTCAAAAAATAAAAATAAAAAATAAAAATAAAATAAAATAATGATTAATAAAATCTAAATTACTGATTAAAAATACAATACAGTTGAGCGTGTTTTCTCTTTCTAATGCATCGGTGGCACTTAGCAATAACATAATTCCACTGTTTTCTTAGTTACTACTTTCTTATGCATATTAAAAGCCAGACATTGCAACCACTAGTGCCTGTCTTACCCCCTGTTGCCTTCTCCAACTCTCCTTTACTAATGGTGAAAGTCAGCAACTGAAATCCTATAGCATGCCAGAGGTAATCAATACCCCAAACAGTTGCCATCCTCACTGTATTCTGGTCAGTTTATATTCCACATCTAGAATATTTGTCATTGGGATTACTTCCTAGGACCACTCCTGGCATCAGCTATCTTAGGTTTGGTACCCTAAAAACAGAGCCTGAGTTTGGGATTCTTGTGAAAGTGATTAATTACTGAGGCATAATCTCAGGGAAAATAAATTAAGGAAAACAGATATAGGACTTCTCAGCCTCCATAATTGTGTGAGCCAACCCCTCATAATAACTCTCTTTCCGTATATCTACTTATACTTTATTGGTTCTGTTTCTCTTGAGAACTGTGACTAATATAGGTAGGGAAAAGAAACTAAGCAAAGAGGAGATCTCACCTAGAGACTATTCAGAATGGTCACATGTATTTCTCAAGCATGATCCCACCTAAGACAAGCGGGTTCACTTTTTTTTTCCCCGTATTTGTCAATCTAGAGGGAGGGAGGGTTGGAGAAGAGGGAAGATAATAGAAAAGGGAGGTTACTTTTTAGGCATAGGATTTCCAGATTAAATACAGGAGCCTCAGTTACATTTGAATTTAAGATAAACAATGAATAATCTTATAGTATAAATATGTCTCAAATATTGCATGAGATGTATTTATACTTAAAATAAGTATATGTTGTTTATCTGAAATTCACATCTAATTGTGTGTCATGCATTTTTATTTGCTACATCTGGTAACACTGCCCAGGCCAGGTGGCTTCTGTATGGTGAATGGCAATTTGAGAAGGGACCAGCTGTAAGGCATGAGCTGCTCTAACACAGAAAGATCCTGCAGGGAAGGGAACCAAGCAGGGTACCAATGGCTTCCATACAATATCCTATTTAGGTTTTGGTGATGAAGATTCTTAAGCTTGTAAAATATAAGCAGTTATTTTAATGTAATGATCCACTGATTCATTTTATTCGAAGATACTTTTTAAAAGATTTTTCGGACTAAATAAATAAATAAAAGAATAAACTCTCTTGCCTTTCCACTATTGAGGCACTTTAAAAGTCTTAGAAGAGCTTGAACTCTGGCTTCAGAGTCTTATACTTTTATATCATAAATGTATGTGAGTGCTTTATGTGGATGATTAGGTTGGAGGGAATATACTTGCTTATAAAACGATTTCTGTCTCTAGTACTACAAAAATAAAGTGATAATTACCCCATTTATGGTTGAGAAACACTTGATAATTATTGTTTATTTTTATGAATAGTTAGTGTGCACTATAAAATAGCTCTATGTGAATGTATACAAATATTCACAGGGTGTGTAGTGTTAAATAATAAAGAGCTGTAATTGGCTACTATTCAAGAATTCAGAAGAAAATAATTTGTAATACTAAATTAGAATAAAACATAATGATAGGATTATAGAGAAAGTGGGCAAGTTTTTCTCATATTAAAATTTGAATAATTAGCAGTCCCTTTTTCATAGGTTCTCTTCTTTATGGACAAAAATCCTAGGCTTGGGATATTACTTCTCACATCATTAGTCTATATGTTAGTTTAAGATTTCCCGAAGTGCTTGACATAAGGACTCACGTGAAGTGATTTATTAAAATGTGATTTCATGGAAATCCAGTAGGGAATGAAGTAGGACAGGGAAGGAAACCAAGCAAGAGCCTGATATCAAGCAGTCTCAGAAAACTCTGGCTGAAGCCTGTCAAGGAGCGCTGGAGGCCACTGAGAACACATCTCAAGGTGGTACTGATTGGGGGCAAGGAGGCTTGGGTGTTTACTTTCTGCATTTGACATTTATTGGTTAGGGACTGCTCCAGGGGGTGACAGACCTTCCCAGATACTTCCAGCTTACTGTGCACAACAGCTTAAAAACAAAGAATACGATTGTTGCAGGGTTTTCCCTTAGTTCAGCTAAAGATGGGGTCCTTGTCACATGCCCATGAAACGTTAGGCTTATAGACTATTTGAAAGGTGAGAAAATGGGATTTACTGGGCAAAAAGGAAAAAAAGGGGAAACAGGGACTCTCCACAGAGCCAGAGTCCTGATAGTGTACTTCCTGCCTTGCAGATTGAATTCCAGGTTCCCCACCCTGGAACAGGAGAGAGAGGCCAGGCTCCTCCCCACTGCAAAGGGCAGGAACTTCCCACAGCTCTACCCCAGTGCACATTCCTCTCAGTGCGCAGGCTGTTGGAGGTTCTGCCAAAGAAACCTTCGAATCTGGCTTTCACAAGATGCCCTCAAGATGAATTCATATTTTTGTCTGCTTCCTCCTTAAAATTATATGAGCAGAAGCTTATGATATGCCAATCTTCATAAATTTTGTCATCAACATGAATCTCTTTTCTTTGTTAATATTAAAATACAAAAAGCCATTAAGGACCCTGTTGATCCTTTGACTTTCCAGCATCCTACCAGTTCTAAAGTTTTAAAATGGTCAAGAAAGAGAGGAGAATTAAAAGGTATTCGTGGAGGCAATGCCACTCAGCCTTAGCTCTAAGGTTCCTCTTAACCTGTGTAGTGTTGGTGTTAAATCTGCTTACAAGAAGGAAAGTGGAGATCCTTAATTTGGGCTAAAAATATGTGTTTCAGGAAAATATAGTATAAAAAATATAAGTAAGAAATTGAGTCAAACCTATAGTTAAAGGTTAATACCTGACAAGATCGCAGAAACTAGCCTAACCAAGTACATAGTTTTTTCATATTAATTATTAATCTGTTGGCTTTTAGTGACCAGAAATTTTATTTTCACTAGCTTTGATAAGAAATTTGCTGCCTCACAGAATCCAAGTCAGGTTAGAACCCCTCTATTTAATAATTTAATGTTAATGTCAACGGACCTTCAGACCAACTAGAACTAAGAACTTAAACCCCCTCAGCACACTTGCCTTTCTTGCTGCCTTTTTTTCTTCCCTTTTCTCTTTTCTCATTACAAATTAATCTCCAACGAAAGATAGATTAATCTTGTTTCCGTGGTGGCTACAATCCTGCCATGATCCTTCCCATTCTTTACTATAATTTGGTGGATATTACAATAGGTGTGAGCAGTTCCTGGGAAGAGAAAAGAGAAGAATGTTAGACTGAGAAGACAATAGGTACCTTCTGCAATCTTTACTGAATAAATTAAAAATACTTTATATAGAAGATTGGGGGAGTGTTAATAGTTAGAATTAAAAAAAGGAAACGAGAGGACAAATATTTTCTCCCTTCTTGAGTAATGTGAAGATGAAAAAAAAATATCGCTGGGAATGGAAGTTCTATACTTTTTTCCCTGATGTAGTGTTACCCTGATTTTCTTGCAAACCATCTTTAAGGAAAACATGTTAATTTCTGAATTACAGAAGAATGTCTTAAACTAAAATAGCAAGTTAAATTAAAAACTGGAACACAAAACACTATGAATCTTATTTAAAAAAATAACTTACAAAGGCCAGAATACTATTGTCTATTAATTTAAAAAAATAATAATATATGGAAGAATGCTCTTCCCGTTTAGAGTAACATGAAAATACCACGATGTTTCCCTTAAAACTTGATTTCTATAAGAGTAACTTGATAATGGTAAAAGAAAATTTTCATAAAGTAGTGGGAAAATTATCTGCCTCCAAAAAAACAAGAAAAATAATGGAAAGGAGCTCCCAGCTCACTACTGGTATGGAAGAGTGACTTTTTTTTTTTTGTCTGTGACAGATGAGAAGAGACAGAGTTTAATGGTACTCAAAGAAAACTTGTGAACCATTCCCAAAGAAACTGCCAGAGAAAGAGATAAACATTGAGGTTTTGGCACTCCAGCTATTCTGCTAGAGATTAGAGAAAGGCAATTCTGTCATAATTATAGTTATTTTCCTAATAACATTGACCATACTCCTAGTATAAAAGGGGTATATTTGAATGGCCTACAATTCTAATTTTTGTTTTAATCATATCAGTACATTCATAACTCCCATTCTATCATATATCTCAGTATGATATAATGACAATAAATATGTGGAATCTGAAGGTTGTTAAAGATCTTAAATGCTCAACTTTTTTCTGCCAAGGAAGAAATAACTTCTATTCCTGAAAGATGGACATCTCTAACATATGGCATTCCATATTTTCTGAAGCATCTCATTATACTGCTAAACAGTATTAATTTCTGGCACATTCTCACATAGAGCTGAAAATTGTCTCCTCAAAATTTTCATTTATTGGTTTGGTCTTATTTCTGCCCTCTAGAGATAAACAAAATCTGAACACTCTTTTATATATTACAGTATTCCAAATATTTGCAAACAATTATTATAACCTGTTAAGTATTCTCCTCTCCATGCTAAATAGTCTCAATTCCCTTAGCAAATGTAGAACTGGTTTAAAATATCCTCTACATTCTCAGAGTCTCTCTTTTTCTAAGTCATTAAACACCAAGCTAAACAATAAAGCAGACATGGTACACTCAGTGCCAAACAGAGTGGAATTTTTTCTTTCTGATTATTACAATTTAATAGTATGCAAATTATAAAATAAATCATAGTATCCTATTTTCTTTCACTGTCTCAAAATTATTTATTTTTGGAAGTAGGCAGTGAATAAATAAATCCATATATTTTTAAAGTCTTGAAATTTTCCATATGTTTTTAGATATAAAAAGATCTCTCATGTTTTTAAAATAAAAATTTTGAAAACCAATTAAGGATTTCTACTCATATATTATTTTAGTCTCAGTCAACTGACTTCAGTCTATTACAATCTTTTTGTACCCTAAATCTACCATTAGTACATTAGTTCTCTCACCTTGCTTTATCATCTATGAATTCACTAAATACATATTTTTTCACATCAGATTCCTTACTAGGTGCTGGTGATAGAGTGTGAATGCCTCACCCTCACACAGATTATATTACAGTGGGGGTAAGTATTAATATGGTCTGCATATCTAATTTTAATTCATCTTTACAAGTCACAGCATTTGTTTCATATTCTATAATACACTTGTGAGTGAGTGACGATACAATTTGTTTTCTAAATGGATGATTTTAAGGGTAAAAAGGCACTATTAATTACATCTATGCAATATAAGTAAATTGTAATATGAATTGTAATTATAACTGTAACTACGTAATATTAATAAAATGGCAATATACCATTTATAGCAAGTAATTATCCTAAGTTTAAGAAAACTTCTAGAATTCATTTCCCTTTGATCTATTAACACTAAAGCATTCTGAAAGTTTATTGTTACCATTTATATCCAAGCAAAATATAAGTCAATCCACAGGGAAAAATCATCTCTAGACATAGGAAAGACTTTTGTAAAACGTGTATATACATTAGCTAAAGTGTGTTAGAAATATGACTAATGTTTGTGGATTGTGCTAGATCATATATATGTAATATATGAGATCAAAATATCTAAGCTGAAATAGCTTAAATAATGTTATATTACTTGATTAAATGTTACAGTAATCTCAGTGACACTTAAAATTAGTTCCAAGGTTCAGAAATTGTTTCACCAGATAACACAGTATATTAGTGCAATTCACCCCTGAACAACATGAGTTTGAACTGCATGTGTTCATTTACATGAGGATTTTTTTCAATAAAATTTCCCCATGTGTGCCTGCCTCTGCTGCCTCCCTTTATACCTTCTCTATGTCTGTCATCTCTGCCACTCCTGAAGCAACAAGACCAAACCCTCCTCAACTCTGCCTCCTCAGCCTACTTAATGTGAAGATGAAGAGGATGAAGTTCTTTATGATGACACACTTCCACTTAATAAGTAGTAAATATATTTCCTGTTTCTTATGACTTTATTAATATCATTTTCTTTGTTCTATCTTTTATATTTTATGGTGATACAGTGTATATCATATATACAATATACAAAATATGTGTTAATCCACTGTCTACATTGTTGGTATACTTCCAGTCAACAGGCTATTAGTTAAGTTTGTAGACAGTCAAAAGTTACATGCAGATTTTTGACTGCAAGGAGGTTCAGTGCACCTAATCTCTGCATATTGAAGAGTCAAATGTATTTCCCTTTTAGCCTCTTATATCTTTGAGGATAGTTCAATTATGCTGCATGAGCTGATAACATCAATCTCGATGATTTAACATTAGTGCTTTATTTCATTCAACATTTCTCTCTACATGAAGACCGGTAGGGATCTCTGTCTTCATGTTTATTTAGGACACAGGGTTCCAGGATTATCTGCACAGGGAAACGTGATCACTGAAGTGAAGAGAGAAATGTTAAAGAGAATATGTGAAGAAATAATGGATGAATACTTTCCAAATTGGATGAAAGACCTGAACATAAACATGTAAAAAGATTAACATATTCCAAGTAAGATGAACTCAAAAAGACTCACGCCAAGACATATTGCAATGAAACATTTGACAGACAAAGAAAATCTTGAAAGCAGCAAGAGAGAAACGACTTCACATACAAGGTATCCATAATAGATTATCAGCAACTTTCTTATCAAAACTTTGGAGTTTGGGGTTAAAAGTGCTAAAAACAAAAACAAACAAACAAACAAATTTGTCAACCAATAATCCTATATCCAGTAAAATTCTCCTCCAGAAGTGAGGAGAAACTAAGATGTTCCCAGATAAACAAAAGCTGAGGGAGTTTGTTACCTCTAGTCCTTCCCTACAAGAAATATTCAAGGGAGTCCTGCAGGGTGACATAAAAGGGCACCAGACAATAACTTGAAGTCATATGAAGAAATAAATATATTAGTAAAATTAAGCACACTGTCAGTTATAAAAGCTAGTATTATTCTAACAATGGTTGATAAGTTCACTTTTTGTTTTCTACATGATTTAAAAAAGACTAATAAAATTTCAAAAAGCAATTATTAGTGAAAAGCTAGTATTATTACTACTTTTACTGGTAATTCACCATTTGTTTACTAAAAAATTTTTTAAAACTACAAATTTTATAATAATTATGTTTATATTTTAGGGGACACAATGTATAAAAATGTCTTGTGGCAACAAGAACCAAAATGAATGGGAATGAAGCTGCTACAATTATGATTGCATAATAATATACATTAAAAATTATTATATAGTATTGAAGTTAAGCTGACATAAAATTAGGATATAACTTTAGGATGTTAAATTAAATGTAATTTCCATATTAACCACATAGACATTAACTGTAGAATATATACAAAAGGAAATAGGAAAGCAATGTGAATGTTTCACTACAGAAAAAATAACAAAACACAGAAGAAGACAGCAATGCAGGAAATGAAGGACACATAAGCTATAAGCGTATAAAAATGTTCTACCAAACATGGAAAGAAGAATCACCACTAATCCATCTCAAACTTTTTCTAAAAATTGAGACATGGGAACACTCTCTAACTCATACTATGGGGCCAGCATTTTCCTCTGTATTAGTCAATTTTCACACTGCAACAATGATACTACCTGACACTGAGTAATTTATTTAAAAAAGAGGTTTCACTGACTCACAGTTCTCTGTGGCTGGGAATGTCTCATGAAACTTTCAACCACGGTGAAAGTTAAGGGGAAGCAAGTACCTTCTTCATAAGGTGGCCGGAGATAGAAAGAGAGAAAGGCTGAGAACATTCCCCACTTAAAACCATCAAATCTCCTGAGAACTCCCTCACTATAATAAGAACAGGAAGGAGGAAACTGCCCCCATTATCCAATCACCAGCCACCAGGTCCCTCCATTGACATGTGGGGATTACAATTAGAGATGAGATTTGGTTGGGAAGACAGAGCCAAACCATATAATTCTTCCCCTCACCCCCTTGAAATCTCATGTCCTTCTCACATTTTTAAACACAATAATACTTTCTCAACAGTCCTCCAAAGGCTTAACTCATTCCAGTATTAACTAACAAGTCCAAGTTCAAAGTTTCATCTGAGGCAAGGTAAGTCCCTTCTGCCTATGAGCCTTTGGGGGGCGGGGGGGGAAGTTACTTCCAAGATACGATGGGGCCATAGGAGTTGGGTAAATGTTTTCATTCCAAAAGGCAGAAATTGACCAAAACAAAGGGGACACAGGCCCCATTCAAGTCCAAAACCCCACTGGGCAGTTATTAAATCTTACAGCTTCAAAATCTCCTTTGACTCCATGTCTCACATCCAGGGAACGCTGATGCAAGGGGTAGGCCCCCATAGCCTTGGGCAGCTCTGCCACAGTGGTAGTGCAGGCTACAGCCCCTGTGGCTGCTTTTACAAGCTGGCATTTAATGCCTGCGGCTTTTTCATGTACACAGTGCAAGATGTAAGTGAATCTACCATTCTATGGTATGGACGATGGTAGACCTCTTCTCACAGCTCCACTAGGCAGTGCATCAGTGGAGACTCTGTGTGAGACCCACATTTCCCTTCTGCACTATCCTTTCAGAGGTTCTCCATAGGGCTCTGCCCTTGCAGCAGACTTCTGTCTGGACATTCAGGTGTTTCTATACATCCTATGAAACCTAGGTGGAGGTTCCCAAACCTCAACTCTTGTCTGTGCATGTGTAGGCTCAACACCACATGGAAGCCTTCAAGGCTTGGGGCTTGTACCCTCTGAAGCAATGACCCAAGCTATACTATAGCCCCTTTAGCCACGGCTGGAGTTGGAGCAGTTGGGATGCAAGTTGCCATCTCCTGGGGTGGCACACAGCAGGGGAGGCCTGGGGCCAGCCCAATAACCCATCTTTCCCTCCTAGGCCTCCAACCTTGTTATGGTAGGGGTTGCTGTGAAGATCTCCGACATGCCCTGGAGACATTTTCTTCCCATTTCCTTGGCTATTAATGTTTGACTCCTTGTTACTTATAAAAATTTCTGCAACCAGCTTGACTTTCTCCCCAGAAAATGGTTTTTGTTTTTCTTTTCTATCAAATGGCCAGGCTGCAAGTTTTCAAAAATTGTATGCTCTGCTTCCATTTTAAGCACAAGTTCCAATTTCACACCATCCCTTTGTGAGAGCATCTAAGTGTATGCTTTCAGGAAAAGCCAGGTCACCTCTTTAATGTTTTGCTGCTTTGAAATTTCTTCTGCCAGATACCCTAAATACTCTCTCATGTTCAAAATTTTACAGATCTATAGGGTAGGGACAAAATGCCACCAGTCTCTTTGTTAAAGCATATCAAGAATTGGCCGGGCGCGGTGGCTCACGCCTGTAATCCCTGCACTTTGGGAGGCCGAGGCGGGCGGATCACGAGGTCAGGAGATCGAGACCATCCTGGCTAACACGGTGAAACCCCGTCTCTACTAAAATACAAAAAATTAGCCCGGCGCGGTGGCGGGTGCCTGTAGTCCCAGTTACTCGGGAGGCTGAGGCAGGAGAATGGCGTGAACCTGGGAGGCGGAGCTTGCAGTGAGCCGAGATGGTGCCACTGCACTCCAGCCTGGGCGACAGAGTGAAGACTCCGCCTCAAAAAAAAAAAAAAAAAAAAAAAGAATCACCATTACTCCACTTCCCAATAAGTTCATCTCCATCTGAGATCACCTCAGGCTGGAATTCATTATCTGTATCACTGTCACCATTTTGGTCAAAGTTATTCAACAAGTTTCTAGGAAGTTCCAAACTTTTTCACATCTTCCCATCTTCTTCCTTGCCCTCCAGACTGTTGCAACTTCTGCCTGTTACCCAGTTCCAAAGTTGTTTCCACATTTTCAATTTATCATTATAGAGGTATCCCACTCCTGGTACCAATTTCTATATTAGTCCATTTTCACAATGCCGTAGAAATATTTCCTGAGAATCCATAATTTATAAAGGAAACTCCATATAAGTTTAATTGACTCACAATTCCACATGGCTGGGAAGTCCTCAGGAAACTTATAATCATGGCAGAAGGCAAAGGAGAAGCAAATACCTTTTTCACAAGGCAGCAGAGAGAGAGAGAGAGAGACAGAGAGCACAGCAAAAACTGCCACTTTTAAAACCAACAGATCTCGTGATAACTCCCTCACAATAATGAGAAGAGCATGGGGGAATCTGCCCCCATGACATAATCACTTCCCAATATGTTCTTCCCTCCACATGTGGAGATTACAATTTGAGATGAGATTTGGTTGGAGACACAGAGCCAAAAAATAGCACCCTGGTACCAAAATCAGTGACACTATAAGAAAACTATACCAATATCTCTTTAAAAATATAAATATAAAAGTCCTCAAAAAGTACTATGAAACTGGAATTCAGCAGAATATTAAAAGGATTATACGCAATGACCAAGGAGGATTTAATCTTGGAATGCAAGAATGGTTCAACTTATGAAAATCTATAAATGTAACACAACATAAACAAAATAAATGAAAGAAAAAAACACATAATTATCTTGATTGATGCAGAAAAAGTCATTTGACAAAACTCAACATCCTTACATGGGAAAGATACTCAACAAACTATTTTTTAGAAGGAAACTACCTCAAATAATAAAGCCATATAGAAAAACAGGCAGGAAGCATCATACTCAATGAGGAATGTCTAACAACTTTTTCTCTAAGAGGGAACAAGACGAGGATGCTCAGACTAATCACTTCAAAACACTAGAAGTTCTAGTCAGAGACATCAGGCAACAAAAATAACCAAAATGCATTTGAATTGGAAAGGAAAAAGTAAAATTATCTCTGTCCATTAGATGAATGGGAAAAATATTTTCTGATATGGAATTAATATCCAGAATATATAGAGAACTTATAAAACTCTACAACAACAAAAACAAACAACCCAATTCCAAAATTGTCAAAAAACTTAAATAAGCATTTCCCAAAGTAAGATAATGCAAATGTCCAATAAGTACATGAAAATATACTCAACATCACTGTTAGGAAAATTCAGATCAAAACTACAATGAAATACCACTTTGTCAGCATCATGATGGGCACTATCAAACAAACCGGAAAATAACAACTGTTAAAGAAAACACTGAGAAACTGCAATGCTTGTGGAAATGCAAAATAGTACACCCAATAAGAAAACCAGTATGGTGTTTTCTCAAAAATAAATAAATAAATAAAATTACCATAGAATTCAGCAATTTCACTTCTGAGTATATGCCCAAAAGAATTGAAAGAAAGATCTTGAAGAGATATTTGTACACCTAATTATCTATAGCAGCATTATTCACAGTAGCCAAAAGATGGAACCAAACCAAGTGTCTTATTGATGGATTAATGGAAAAGCAAATTGTGGTATGTATATACAATGGAACATTATTCAGCCTTAAAAAAGAAGCAGTTTCTGACATATGTTACAACAAGGATGAACCTTAGGGTCACTTAAGTGAAATAAGCCAGTTAAAAATACTGTGTGAGTCCACATATATGAGGTAAATCATAGAGACAGAAAGTTGAATGATAGTTTTCTGGGGCTAGGGAGAAGAAAACCAGGGAGTATAGAGTTTTAGTTTTATAAGATGAAAAGATTTTTAGAGATGAATGGTAGTGATGGTTGCACATTAAGAATATATTTAATACCACTGAACCGTACACTTGAAAATAGTTAAGATGATATAGTTTATGATATGTATATTTTATTACAATAAAATCTAGGAAAATAATATATTTTTAATGGGGAAGAGAAAATATGCTTTTTTTTTTGAATTAAAATTATTTGACTATATGAGAGGTATACCACTTTATTTCTTCTTGAGAGAAATAGCAATAAAAATGGACCTCACATGGTTCCTGTTGAATATACCTCTATTTATTTAAGTTTCCACAATCAGTCTGTTTTCTGTGCGTTCATGTCTGTGTTTATGTGAGGACTTGTGTTTGTGTCTACAAGCAGAAGGCTTCGAGTTGAGAAAGTAAATGGAAAGAAAAACTGCATAAAAATGAATGTGAAGAATAAAATGTATTAACTAGTTATGAGTGACCTGTTCTGAAGAGAAAGTAAAATGAATTTTCTCCCTAGATTTAATAAGTAATCATTTCCCATATAATGGTATTAGAATAAGTGATCAAACATATATTTCATTTATATGTCTTTGAAAACGTAAGAATTACATTCATTTCTGCTTTGGTCCGCAGCAGAAGATAAAATAATACATGTAATTAAAGTTATATAATCTATATATACAAAAGATAATTTGGTAAAAGAACTGAAGCTTTAAATTTATTTTTAAAGCATAATATTGGATTTTAAATAAGATTAATTTCAATGTGTCAGCACAGCCTCAAGAAAACTATTTTCATATAAGTAAAAATATTATATGTGGCTGTGTTTCATTAGCACTTTTGTGCCATAAGGCATAATGTTGAGTTGATATAAACATGAGCAACACGTTTCCTTAAAGATAGGACATTTGAAGAGAAAAAAAGCCTGCATTATAGATATATAATAGTTTGCTTCAAAATAGAATTCAATGCCATTAATTTCTGTTTTTATCATATATAAAGAAATTTGTATAATAAGGAGTGTAATTCTAGTGCGTAGGAGTATACAAGACATAGAAAAGTGTTTGCTATATACACACATTTTGCTATTCTTTACACTATTATGAAATGATCTGTATATGACTAGTTAACTTAGATAAAACAGAATCTCTACTAACAGATGTCATTTCTCCCAGATTGTAGTTGATACTATATATTTATGTTTGACCAATATTCTTGAGTATACAATTACTGCCTAGTTGTTTAGCAATCCATTACTTAATTGCCTCTAGTTTCATTTAACTTAGGGTTTTGTTTTTGAATTATTGGCAGTACTCAGTACAACAAGAATCTTTTCTTTTAACCCATCTTTGTACTGTTACAAACCTTTCATTCTCTATTATACTTCGTTAAACAAGTTTAAGATCATGCTAGGTCCCACCAAACTTATCCATTTATTCTTTAATCCAAATCAATTTTTTAATATCTCTTCCTGAATCTCAATTTATAATTGGCTTAGTTCATACTTAAATATTTTACCTAATATGCTAGTGGCATTTCAAATATCTAAATATTATAAAATTAATATCAACAAATACATGTTTGTTTCAACAGTGACATAAAAATATGTTTGAACTGTATAATAATGAAAAGGCAAATTTTCAAAATATATGAGGTGCAGCACAAGTAGTGGTTATAGGAAATGTTATATTTTTCCATGCTGATTTAAATTGACACATTTAAAATCAAAGATGTAAGCTCTGACATTAAGAAACCAAAACAAACAAAAAAAAACAAGTATAGCTAACATAAACAAATAGAGTATATAGTAAAGATAACAATAGAAACCAATAAAATAGAAGACATATTAATAATATTTTTTTAAATTAATGGCTGGTTAATTTAAGAAAAGTCCAATATAACTCACCAATCAGATAAACAAAAAACACAAATTTACCAAAATTAATAATAAATGATGAGCATCACTATAGATCTTCAACCAATAAAAGGACAAGAAAATGGCACCTTGAAGCAATTTTATGCAAGTAAATTCTAGTAGTTAGATAAAATGAACATATTCCATGAAAAACACAGTTTATCAAACTAAACACAAGAAGAAATGAAACACCTCGAAAGACAGAATCAAGAGATTGCAATACCCACTCTTAGAGAAAATTTTAAAAGAAAGAAACAAATAAAAACAAACAAACAAAAAATCTGTATTAGTCCATTTTCATACTGCTATGAAGAAATACCCAAGACTGAGTAATTTATAAAGAAAAAGAGGTTTAATGGAGTCACATTTCCACATGGCTGGGGAGGCCTCACAATCATGGCAGAAAGAGGAGGAGCAAAGGCACATCTTACATGGTGGCAGGCAAGAGAGTGTGTGTAGGGGAACTGCCCTTTATAAAACCCTCAGGTCTTGTGGGAATTATTTACTCTCACAAGAACAGCATGGGAAAACCCAGCCCCATGATTCAATAATCTCACACTGGGTCTCTCCCAAGACACGTGGGAATTATGGGAGCTACAATTCAAGATGTGATTTGTGTGTGTGTTGTGGGGGGAGGGTACAGCCAAACCATATTAAAGACATTTCATAACACGTTTTAGGAGTTCACGTAAAATAGTTGTATTAGTTTGTTAGGGCTGCCACAACAAAATGTCACAGACTACATGGCTTAAACAACAGACTTTTTTTTTTTTTTTTTTGCAATTCTGGAAACAGAAGTCCAAGATTAAGGTACCATTAAGGTGGGTTTCTACTGAGCACTCTTTCCTTGGCTTGTAGAATGGCTGTTTTCTCCCTTTCTCTTTATATGGTCTTTCCTCGTTGTGTGTCTGTGTTAATTACCTCTTCTTATAAGGACATCAGTCACACTTCATTGGGGCCAACCCAATGACCATATTTTAAATTAATTACAGATTTAGAAACATTATCTTTAAATACAACCACATTCTTAGATACTAGGAGTGTGGAATTCAACCTATAAAATTTAGGGAGACACAATTCAACCCATCATACCTGTATGATTACACCTGACAAAGATTTAACAGACAACCACATTTACACAGTAATTTTCATCAGTAATTTAGATGTCAAACTCCTGAACAGAATATTATGGAATCAAATCCTGCTATGTTAAGTTACTACATAATGTCCAGTATGGGTTTATTCCAGTAGAGTATGTTTATTTAGCTTTAAAAATTTTAATGTAACTTATTATTACAATAAAAAGGAATTAAGCATGTATTCATATGAATAGATATGAAAAAGTATTTGATAAATCTCAACATTCATTTAAGATAAAACCTAATTGTAAATCAGAAATAGAAAGGAATGTATTTTCTAAAGACTACCAGAAACCACGGAAAAAAACATATATAATGGGGAATTATTGAAAGTTTATTTCTGTCTGGAATGATTAACAATGCCCATGGTCACAACTTCTACTTCATATTTTATGACATTTCTATATTAGCACAATGACAGATTAAAAATAAAACCATAAAACTAATAAAAATGTTGTAAAAAATAAGTAAAATTTCCATTATTCATTGACAACAAAATTATAACTGAAACAATCTAAAATAAAATACAGAAAAAATATTGAAAAAGTAAGTGAATCTATCAGTCAATGAATAAAGGTTACTTACTATACAATGATCAATTCCATTTCTCTATATCTGCAACAAACATATAAGGATTTTAAAACTAATACCACTGGAAATAGAATCTAAACTCTTGAAATATAAATAAACTGAAAAATATGGTATGCATAAGGTTTATTTTAAAAAACGAAATATTAATGACTAATGACAAATTAAATAAGAGATACGCCATGTTCATGTACTGAAAAAATTGATCATGAGAAAGTGTCAATCTACAGGTTGATTATAATCTCAAACTTAATTAAATATAAACCAATCAAGAAAAAAGCTAGCAATCTCTGAAGTCTGAATATGTTTTAACACAAATAAATCTAATTATATATCAACGTGTTACAAACATACCCAGGGAAATATGTATGTGAAGTGAAAAATAGTACTACAGCTTGTACTATATTCTATTTTATATTTTTCTATGGAAAAACAGCATTGTAATAAAATATAAAGATATATACAGTGGTTTTAATTTTTAGTAGTAATATTTTTACTTTTAAATTTTGTAGTAATGTAGTAGCACAAAGTTTTTGATTCTTATATTTTGGGATTCTTTTGTGTGTACACATTTAGAACAATTATATCTTTGTGGATTGATCTTGTTATCAGTATGTATGTTCCTCTCTGCTCCTGGTAACTTTCTTTGCTCTAAAGTATATTTTATCTGATGTTAGTGAACTCGGTCACTTGTGTTTTTTTGATAAACGTTTGCATTGTGTATATTTTTCTATCTCTATTTTCAAACTACCTATTGTGTTGAAATTGAAGTGAGTTGCTTATGTAGTTAAGGGGTAAGATTTACTTTTATTATTATTTTATCCACTTTGCCTTTCCCTGTACTACATTTTGCATTGTTGTATTACAACAAATAATTGAACCATTTACTTTTAAGGTAATTATTGATGATTATTATGTTAGGGCTTACAGTAGGGTTTAATTATCTCATTCCTCTATTTCTCTTTTCTTGCATTCTCACGGATTACTTGACCATCTTTCAGGGTTTCATCTTGACTTATTTTTATGTTTAAATGCATCACCTTGTACAGTTTTAAGAGGGATTGTTCTGATGATCACAATGTGCATATGTCGCTGACTTATTAGTCCACTGGTATTAACTAATACTATGATCTTGAATGTCAGTTGGTGCTATACATTTCGTTTTAATCCTACATTTAATTTAAAAAACTCATGAGAAGTCTACTTATTGTATTTACCAATATTTATTCTTTTCTTTTCTTTCTTTCTTTTTTTTTTTTTTTTTTTCTGTTTCTTCCTGATGCTCCATGCTTCTTTCTTGTATTATTTCCTTTCTGGTTAAAAACCATATTTTAAAATTTTGTAGTAGTGTGTATGCTAGTGATACATGTTTCTTTAGAGTGAAAATGTCATTTTCCTTCATTCCTGAAGGATAATTTCAATGCATACAGAATTTGCTGTTAATAGTTCATTTTTTTCAGCACTTGAATAATGTGCCATTCCCATTTGGCCACCTGATTGTTGTTGAGAAATAGGTTGCTATTCAAATTGATGTGCCTCTGTAAATAATGCATCATCTGTCTCTGAATGCTTTCAAGTTTTGGTCCTTGTTTTTAGTTCTCAGAAGATTAATTATAATCTGTCTTGGTGTGGACTTTTTTAGTTTATTCTCTTTAGGGTTTGTTTATTTTCTTGAACCTAAAGATTTATGCCTTTTTACTAAATTGGGAATATTTCTGCCATTGTTTCATTGAGTACTTTTTTACTCCAGTCTCTTTCTTTGCTATTTTGGGAATCCAATCATATGAATGTTGGAATTTTTGGTTGCTGCCTAACAGATCTCTTAGACTGAGGCTGTGTTTATTTTTCCTGCAATTTGTTTTTTATCTGTGCTCAGATTGAGTAAACTCTATTGATCCAGTCTCCTGCAAGCTAATTCTATTCTCAATAACTTCTACCCTACTGTTGAATGCATCCAGTAAGCTTTTAAAAGGTTTTTTGTGTTTGTTGTATTTTTAGGTTCTATGATTTGCATTTGGTTCCTTTTTACAACTTATATTTTTCACTGAATATGATATTTTTATTTAATTTAGTATGATTTTAATTGTTTCTGAGTATATTTTATGACAGTTACTTTAAAATTCTTGTCAGATATACATTTAGCAAAATAGGTACAGGTTGTATATACTGAAAATTACAAAAATAGATGACTGAAATTAAGTAAGACTTAAGCAAATAAAGAGATATACCATCTGCATGAATTGGAAGAGTCAGCTTAATAAATATTTTAGTTCTTCTCAAATTAATCTATAAGCTTAACAAAAGTCCTATCAAAATCCCACTGTTACTTTTGTAGACATAAAAACAACTTGTTTTTAAATTTTACACAGAAAGAAACCTCAGAATAGCTAAAACAATCTTGATAAATAGAATAAAGTAAAAGAATGACTCCATGTAACTTTAGTACTTGTTTTATACCTGCCATTATAATTATAGTGCCATATTGATAGAGAGACATATAGATCAATAGAGCAGAATAGATAACTCAAAAATAGACCCATATAAATATGTCTGATTGATTTTTTACAAAGGAGCAAAAGTGATTATATAAGTATGGATATCCTTTACAATAAATGATGTTAAAATAATTGCACAGCCATATGCAAAATAAAATAAAACAAGCCTCAATTTAAGTCTCACACTTCATTCAAAAATCAACTCAAGATAGATTAGGGAATTAAATTGTAAAACCGAAAACTATAAAAATCTTAGAAAAAATAGGAGAAAACCTTCTGCATCAAGGACTAGGCAGACGTTTTCGACTTGACACCAAAAACACAATCCACTACAAGAAAAATTAATTAAGTGGACACCATCAAAATTAAAAACTATTAGGGTTAAAAAGTTCTGGAGAGTATTGCACAGCAAGATGACATAGTTGATAATCATGTTTTGTATGTTTGAAAATTGCTAAGAGAGTAGGTCTTAAATGTTCTCATCACATAAAATATATGTGATGTGATAGATATGTTAAGTATCTTGGTTTAATCACTTCACAACGTAAACATATATCAAAACATCAGGCTATATACCATAAATACATGTAATTTTTATTTGTCAATTATGCCTTCATATTCCTGGATGGATAACCAAACTAACAATCCAAAAAATTAAAAAGAAGAAAACCGACTGCTCTGTGAAAGAACCTGTGAAGAGGGAAAAAAAGACAAACTACAAACTGGGAGAAAATGTTTGTAAACCACATATCTGACAAAGAAACAGTATCTACAATATAAAAATTATTAAAATTCTTCATTAAAAATTCAATTTAAAATGGAAAAATAAACAGACATTTCATCAAAGAGAATCCACATGTTGTGACTAAGCGCATGAAAATATACTTAATTCTTTAAGTATTAAAATCAAAATAAGATGTATTTATATATTTAATAGAATGGATAAAATAAAACATAATGACAGTACTAAATGCTAGTGAGAATGCAGAGAAACTACATCATTCATAAATCCCTGGTGGAAATATAAAATGATATAGCCATTCTGGAAAACAGTTTGTCCGTTTCTTATAAAACTAAATATGGAAATACCGTAGGATGACACTCAAGCATTCATCTCAGAGAACTGAAAAATTAAGTTTACATTACAAATCTGTAGAGTATTTACTGCATTTTTATTAATAGTCAACTAATAGCTCAAACCTGGAAGTACCACGGATATTCTTCAATGGACTAATTAAACATGCTGTAGTAGATGCATACCATGGAATAAGACTCAGCAATAAAAAGAAGGAATTATTAATACATATAACAATTTGAATGTACTTTTAGGGAATATTCTGTGTGGGGGAAAAAAAGCAATCCCAAAGATTACATACTATATGATTCTATTTAAATAACATCATTTTAAAGGTAAAATTGTAGACATAGAAAGCCATTTACTGGTTGCCAGGGTTTAGGGAGAGGGAGGAGCAGGGGATGTAACTATGCTGACAAGAGGGCAGTCTGAGAATACATGTGGTGATACAACTATTCCTTATCTTTAATGCGATGGTGGATACACAAATGTACCTATGTGACCAAAACGTATGGAACTAACACACAAAGCCAACTTTAAGTAAAACCAGAGAATGTGAATAAAATCAGTGGACTGCTGCAATGCCAGTCTTCTGAATGTAATACTTTATTCTAGTTTTTCAAATTGCTACCAGTGAGGGAATCTGAGTATATGTGATCTTTCTGCGTTGTTTCTTATAAGTGCATGTGAATCTAAATTAATATTAAAATAAAGAATAACTTTTTAAAAATCAATGAATTCATATTAACACCCACCCCCATGATCATTATCTATCTCAAAACCTGTTAGTAGATCAACTCAATAATCTGAGTATTGACGTTTTTAAAAAGAGAAACAAGTCAAATGGCTTTCCTGAATAATATTTTTTTCAATTTAAGCAAGAAAACTCAGTAAATGATCTTTTTTCATTATAGAAGAACTTTAGCTTAGCTATTCTAATAGATAAATGAGTCATTAGTACTGAGTATTAAAATAGTGACATGAAAAGTTGAAGGTGTATTTAATAATGATCATATTGATAATACCCAGACTTATTGATTAATCTTGGCATCAATAATAGTGGAGAAATACATGTTGTGTATTCTACAATGTGTTGTAATAAAAATGTTATAGAAAAATCTATGAAACATTTTTGCCTAAAAATTTAAACCTGAATTTAATTGAATATTTATTTATATAGATGTCAATGTACAGGAAATATATAGAATAAAATAAAAATTAAGTCATAATGGAGTATTTGGCTGAATCCAGGGTTTGGTACATTTTACAAAACAAATGTCCTAGTTTCCCTGTGAATATCAATGGTGAAAATACGCTAAAGAGATGAATGGGACTGTTACAGAAAAACAACAACAACAACAAAAGCCCAAACAACCATCTTTTTGCATCTCAACTGAAACAAATCAACTATAAATATACTGTTTTGAGACTATTGCTAAAACTTGAATATATTCTAAGTATTGATTTAAAAAAAAGTCATACATTTTATTTTTGAGACAGGGTCTTGCTCTGTCACCTGGGCTGAAGAACAGTGATGTGACCATAGCTCACTGAAGCTTCAAACTCGAGTTCAAGCAAGCCTTCCCAAGTAGCTAGGGCTACAGGTGTTCACTACCACAATTGGCTAATTAAAATTATTTTTTGTAGCAATGAGGTCTCGTTATTTTGCCCAGGCTGATCTTGACCTCCTGGACTCAAGCTTTGTTCCCACGTTGGCCTCCCAAAGTGTTGCGATTACATATCTCAGCCACTAAGCCTGGTCAATATTAGATAATATCAAGAATTTATTGTTAATGAGCTAAGCAACACATATCATGATATTTATCTAAAATAAAATATAGCACATACGAATTCTGAAATATTTATTAAAATAATTTATAGTAGTTTCTCCTGAATACATACAAGTGTAGGGGTCCCAGATGAAATAAGACTGGTAAACTGTTTATTTTTGATGAAGGATGATGAGAACATAAAATTTATTAATTAACATTTTCTATCTTAGTGTATGCTAACATCGTACTTAATAAAAAGTAAAAGAACATTTAAAATCATTATTTCCTAATATCAAACACATATTAGACCTTTTAACCTGACTTGTGGTATTTATCTAATACTTTATTAGTATTACTTTATTACTTTATTTTATTTATTTATCAGAACTTGTATCACTAAACTATACACGTTCAAGGGAGCAGTGGATAGAAACCCTTTTTATTCCTTACATTTCTTAATCTCACATGTATAAGCCCAACACAATACACACACACAGGAACACATGCACACACATACGCATTCAACCATATACTCTGATGTCACTGGTGTATGATAATGGAGATTTCTAATGTCTAAAATTATATCTTATGCTCATAATAGCTGAGTGTCAGTAAATAAAACTTTTGACTAAATAAACCATATAAACTGAAAAAATGCTCAGATTGTTCTACCTCAAAGAATTTCCACAAAGTAAATCTTCCCGTGTAAACAACATTCAATTAAAAAAAGAACAATGCCAGCAACAAAAAGGTCCCCCGCCTCCCATTTGTGTATACATCCAGTCATCATCCCTCTTATAATCTAAATGTTTTCTAGAATTTTATCATCATAATCTTGGTTTGCATTTTTTGAATTTTATACAAATTGAGTTATATAGTGTATAGTCCTATGTCTGGCTATTTTGGCTTAATATTATAAGATTCTAATCCTATTTATATGTGTAGTAATAATTTGTTTATTATCATTTCGTTATAGTATTCTATTCTGAAAATACATCAATTTTGTTTAATCATTAAAATGTTGTCAGAAATATTCATTGTTTTGAAATTTTTGCTATCACAAATAGTTTCTTTTCAATTGAGCATTACAATGTTCAATATTCTATGGTCAATCTTGTGTATGATTTTTGGTGCACATATTGGTTGAGCATATACCTGAAAGTCATATTGCTGGGTTCAGCAGTTTGAATACATTTCTCTTATTTCAATTTGCCTATTATATATTGGTTCTTTCTGCCCTTTAATGTTTCTGAACATCTTTAAAGAGTTCTGTTCTTCACAGCATAGTACTGGATTTTTCTGTTAGACCAACTCTGTGTGTGTGTGTGTGTGTGTGTGTGTGTGTGTGTGATTATTATTTTTTCACTTCTGACAGGTGATTTCCAGAGTCCAAATTGTATCAGAGAGAAAAATACTTATCATGTGATTCGGTCTCTTTATCTTTCTCATGTACATGTCTGATGCTAATCCTTATAAATGGATATATCCTCTTTTTTTTCAGTCTCAGTATTACTTTAGAGTTTAACAGAATTACTAGAACACATTTTGGTTTTCCCCATTCTGGGATATTTTTCCTTTTGTGTGCTTGCCATCCTAATACATAGGTTTATGTCATATTTTATTTCAGAGCATATACATTAATTATACACTTTAACATTTTTTTCTGCTACAGTGCTTTTCTTTTCCATTATGGGAGACTCCAATTATCTCTGCAACTGGAGATAGAGATTGGTCTTTCACTGCCAATCTTCTTTGGCCATCACCTTTTACGATATCCTTTTAAAAAATCTTCATTTTATTTTTCTCCTTTCCATCTCTTATTTATTTCATAATAATATCTGTGGCATTTATTTACTCTCTTGTGTTTTCTAGTTTAACATTCAATGTCAAAATCAATCCTTTCATCATTTCTGACTCTTCCCTGAGTACTATCAGCTCTTAAGTTACCCCCTTTTAAAACAAACTATCTAACTTCTAAGTTTTTTGAATTGTAGTAGATGTGGTTTTATTTATACTTTGATTACATTTCTAAATTACATTATCTTGTTTTTAATTACTATCAAAATTTTTTTGTGTGTTTCTGGGCTTTATGCTTCTTATCCAGCACAGTTTTCTTTTTTATCTTATGACACATCTCTTCCTCTGACCAATGAGTCCATATTTTAGATCGAATTTCTACTCTGAACAATTTCTTCTCAGTGCTAATTTTTATTCTAAAAAGGTGCCTCATGTGACTAATTTGAAAGTCCCTCTGTTACGGAATATTCTGGTATTTTTCAACCCTTCCGTAGTCTTCTTGCCTTTTTCCATAAATGGGAGGTTGATAAAGCCTGACCTGGATTTGGCTGTGTTGCCAGATTATTCTGTTGAAATTAGCTTCGTGATCTCTCAGTTTGGTAGCAGCTAATATTTCAGAGTTCTTTTACTCTCAGAACTGTAAACCACTTGGATTTTCTTTCAGGTCCTCCCAAATAGTTATTAACATACAGGCTTCTTTCTTTTGATGAATATTTTTCACTCAATTTTTGTAACTGTTCATGGGTATCTCATTTTTACCCAAATTCCTCAATATCTGCTTATGGAAATAGAGATTTAAACACTATGCCCCCACTGCCACTGCCTAGCCAACCTAGCCAACTCACTTTTTACTTTCAGCACTGAGAAATGAATGGCGTAGTCTCCACTGATGGACGTAAGAATATAAATATGTAGGAATTTTACACAAAGGGTTGAATTTGCTGATGTAAGAAATTACACATGATATTTAGAATCACCTACTTAAATTTCTCGAGAAAATGAATTATATGTAAGAAATACATTTAACATTATTCAATATTCAATATTCATAGTTCAAAATTATTTTGCAGCTAGATCAGAGGGCTCTGAATGATGGTATAATAAATTTCTTTTTATTACCATTTATTTATTTTTTCAACGTATTTCTTTAGTTATTGTTGTAAAGCTTCCTGCTGCTTTTTAGCACTGGATTGTGACAGATGTTTAATGAAAGTTGAGAGTGTTTTTATTCAACACTATAAGCTTTTCAGAAGAAAGACAGTATGCAAATTTAAATCATAAGTAACTGAAGTGAGAATCAGGATGCTTTCTCAAAAGAATACATAAGTAGTATGTTAAAAACAGATAAAAATGTAATGGGCTTAGATTTAAAAGATTATGAAATTGAGGAGTGAATAATTTCAAACTGCTTTATTATTTCAGAAAAAATAGTTTAATTTCATTTCACTAGAGTGCCTACCTAGACAGAGGAGAAAGTGACTGTAAGGCACAGGCGAATGACTGTGCCAAGAATTACTACATAACTGGAAAATGTATGATTAGGGAGAGAAACAGATGCAATTTAAACTGGTTATCATCCAAAATCATCGATGTTATGGGGGTAATTGGTTAAGTGAATTATAAATTACATCCTTTTAATGGAACATTGTTTTTAAAATGGTATTTTTTAAAAGTTTTAATACAATCGGAACATGTTCGTGTTGCATAATGTTTATGTGTGTGTATGTTTATGTGTTTTGCTTAGGGTAATGCTTACTTTAACATTTCGTTTCTTTCCAAGTGGACAATGCTTTTTTGATGTAGCACTCCCGAACACCGTTTTCCATTTTAATCATTCTTTCTGCAAGTTACATGTAAAAATTAAATATTATTGATTTATTTGAAATAAAACGATTGCTTATATTCAGCTCAGTTTTGCAGTTTTTCTTTGGGACCAAGCTATTTGCCCAAAGCAGGAGTCATTTCTTAGATCAGACCTTCAATATTATTGGTGCACATCCTTCAGGTGGGGAAGCACTGCTCCAAAGTTACCAATGAACAGGTGAGTAATTTTTTCTAATTTTAAGTTTTAGTTAGCAAATAAATTTGGTGCTCATACCAAATAGTCTATTTTTTTTTTTATTGGTAACATTATTATACTTTGTTTTATTTCTCTTTTTTTTTCGCCCAGAAATTGTGCCATGAAGGTTGGTACTATGTAACGGGGCGTCACAAAATAATTTCACTGGTTCATCCAATAATTCACGATATTTCAAAGACAGGAATTTGGAAACACACACACACACAATTTAGAATTGAGATGATTCACATTGCAACAAGTTGTAATTTCAGTTTATAAGTCACTCATATTTCTACTACCCAGCAAACTATGAGATATTGATCAATTATTTGAATAATAATCCATCGTGACATGGGAACAAAATGCATAGATGCCAATTTGTAGATCTAGAAAAAAGTTTAAAACATTTAACTTCCAATAAATAATTAAGGTAATTATGCATACTTAGGTACTTTACTCACTGGAACACAAATCTTTATGACCTAACTTCAGACAGAAAACTCCAAAAAATCCTAACAGATTAAATGCTGCTATAATAATGAAGACATTAGAATTATTTTATCCAAAGTGACCAGCAGCAAATACCAATCCTATCATTTAATAACTCTATGAATGCACGAATGTTATCCAAATATGAGTCAACCACTTGACTTTAGTAAAGTAAATTAGAATAAGGGTTTTTCAATTACTATTGAAGTGTATGAACTACTGAGAAATGTCTCCTTCGACTTAACTATAGACCACTGAAAATATCCTATAAAACTAATCTAACTTTGTTTTTGTTCTGTAGAAAGTGTATTGTGATATCAGGCTTTTAAGAGAGATTTAAAAATAAATGGGTAAAATATACAAACATTCTTATCAACTATGTATAAAATCATATATGTAAAGGTTCAAAGGAAATATGCCAGCACATTAGTAGTGAATGACTGTAGGTAGTGGAATAATAGATTATGTTTATTTTTGTATTTATATTTTTATGTTTTTTGAAAACATTCCACATCGGGATCAGCAATATAATTGATTAATAAAAATAAATTAGCACTGCATAAACCAAACCAAACATGGGTTTTGGGCTAGGTTTCAGTTTGTTGCTTTGACATTGGATAGCTATAAAATTAGGGAAAGCCATTCATTGAAATTTACCTTTATTATGGAAAAACAAGGATTTTCATACAATTGCAGAAAATATATAGTGAAAACTAATTTTAATACCAGGACAATGCTGTTGTCATCCAGACGTACTTGCTTATTTCCTGCCAAAATGTTTATTTGTCTATATCTTGCTCTATGATCCATGAGAAAAAAATGGCAATATTCTGATTATGATACTCACAACTACAACATAATCAACATATCTATAGATGGATAATTTGTTCACTTTGTTGTCAATAATATTTACATAACTGTAAGCTTTGCTATCACTTCTTTTTTCTCACACATGAAAATAAGTGATCTCTTCTATATGTAGATTCTCCTTTGCTAGTAATTTAAGAGTAGATAAATATGTATAGAATTATCAACAGTTCACATTAGTATCCTCCTTGATGTATTAGGAGGACATTTTTGAGGTTTTTCAGTCTATGATTTCTAATAGAAGCTGTATTAAAAATTGGGTGCATATTCACAATAGCAAAGATACGGAATCAACCCAAATGCCGGTGAATGATAGACTAGATAAAGAAAATATGGTACATATACACCATGAAATACCATGCAGCCATAAAAAGGAACAAGATCAAATCCTTTCAAGGGACATGGATGCAGCTGTAAGCCATTACCCTCAACAAACTAACACAGGAACAGAAAACCAAACACTGCACATTCTCACTTATAAGTAGAAGATGAACGATGAGAACACATGGACACATGGAGAAGGAAACACTACACTGGGGCCTGTCCAGCCCTATGGGGCCATTGTGGAAGTGGGAGGAAGAGCATCAGGAAGAACTGCTATGCTGGGCTTAATACATAGGTGATGGGGTTGATCCGTGCAGCAAACCACTATGGCACGTATTTACCTATGTAACAAACCTGCACATCCTGAACTTTTACCCCAGGACTTAAAAGTTGAAGAAAAACAACTCAGATAAATTCAGAATAAAATGATTGGAAAAGATATACAGGAGCTATTATGAGAGATGCATATTTCATAAACGTATAAATATCAATTTAAAAGGAAGTTTATGCAACTATAAATTTATACACTGTTTGTAAGTTGGCATCAATTATATTTAAATAGCTGACCAAAACAAAAGTACAGATAGACAAATCCATGATAATGTTTGAAAATTTTAATATACCTCATTCTATAAGTGGTAGACCAGTTCTCAAAACAATAATTAGATATATGTAAGATTTGAACAAGAAAAGTAACCAGTTTGTTCTAGTGACATACTGAACACTGCAATCAATAACCAGAAAATGCATACAGTAAATTTTTTAAGATGCACTGTTGTGTCATCAATACATCTGCAAAATAGCAAAAGTTTGAAATTAATGTAGTAAAGGTTTTCTGATAACTATGAATTAAATTATGGTTCTATTATTGAAAGACAAAAATAAGTAAATGTTTGAATATTTACATGAAACAAAGTAACTCATTGGTCCAAGAAGATATTACAATGGAATTTAATAAATAATTTGAAGTGATTACTAATAACAATATGATCTATCAAAGGCTGTAAAATTCTACTACAAAATACTTAAAAGAATATTATAGTTTAAAAGCATATATTAAAAATACTAAACATTGAAAATCAATTACCTATACTGTCACCATAAGAGCTAAAGAAAAAGGAACAATGTAAGCTCCAAGAAACTAGGAAGTAAGAAATAATACAAATTAATGCCAGAAATCAGTGAAATGGAAAATTTTACAAAATGGGTACAAAAGACTCAAAGTAATTCATCTGTCATTAATATAATACAAAAATATAACAATATGTATATTTAAAAAATGTGTTTCACAGTGAAATAAAACCAAACACATTTTTTTATAGATAATGTTAGTACAAAATTTTGAGTTGGCAATCAACCACAATTTGGCTTTACTGAACAATATTCCTTCTTTCACCAGTCACTTTCTTTCTCTTTTGAGGATACATGCCTACAAAACAAAGACAGTAATATTGCATTGAGACAAATACATTAGAATGAGTTTATTTTACTATCGTAAGTGACTTTTTGCAATATTCTGTCCTTGGTGTTAAGATTGTGATAGAGCCTTTTGGTAATGTTACCTCTCTTGTCTTCATTTCCTTTTCACTGCCCTCTACTGTTTATTATCCTTGTTATTTGAAAACTACATTAAGAATCTCAACTACAGTAAGAGTTAGGAGTTAGGAAACTCCTTTCATATGTTCTTATAGCATAAGTTTTAATAATATTTTCTTATTATCACAAATAAACAGATGTGGGATGGATTATATATTATATGGGATTGATTAGTAACTTGAAAACCAATATGTTTAGTCCATTTGTTAAAATGGTTAATTTTTTCCTTCCCTATTTCTCTGCAAAGATGTTTTAAAGCTAGTTAACTTCTTTGTTGTGCAGATCTTACATGTATGAGCAAATCACCAATAAAGTAGAAAAGAACATAATCGAATACTACATAAAAGAAGAAATCTAATCAGTCAACATACTTCTGAAAGTATTTTCAATGTCTCTGATAATAGGGTACAAATCAATCTGCAAAGCAGTGCTGTGTCAAAGAAATAATTGTTCTTCAGAAGGTAAAACGTATTCTGTATAATAGACGCACTTGTATTTCTAATGTCATGAATTGGTAAAAATCTTTAAATCAGCAATCTGTAACAGGGTCTAAAAACATGTAGATCCTTGGAAACAGTAATTGTATGTGTCAAAATGGATTCAAATAAAGAGTACTTTATTTCCCAAAGATATTCATAAAACGCTTTATTTATAATATTAGGTGAGTAAAGTAGGTCCCAAATATAGATTACTTCATTATTAAAATGTTAAAACATGTATACAAAAGACTGAAGAATATAGGTTTTAGTGATGATATTTGGTGGAATAATGGGTAATATATTCTCTTAACAATTTGAAAAATATTATCTTAATGTTTCATGAGAAAAATACCATACAAATTTTTTTATAAAACAAGGCAACATTATCTTTCTTGCAAATTCTTCTGTATGTACCCACAGCTCTACTTAATACTTTTCAGTTACACTATTAGTTCAACTTTGATATTATAATTCTGTTTAATGTATACATTGTCATGACTTAAATGTGAGCTCTCTAGGTTGTGTAAGGTCCAGTATCCAATGTACAGCAATAATAAATGATTAAATAATTTTAAACTGTATTAGCAAATAACATTGATAATTAATTGAGTTCAAAATTTGCATACTTTTTTATCCAGTTCTGCTAATTCAAATGATCTGTTATGGGTCTTATATATATAGTTGATTTACCGTTAATAAAAATATCATATTCAATTATTACTATGCACATTGATGTTTATATTGGTTTTTCTCTGCTTGATTTATCTTATCCTTATTTTAGTTTTATATATAACTGTATATGATTATTATAAAACTACTGTCTTACAAGCACAAAATTTTGTTTTTAGTACACTGACACCTGTTGTTAAATTTAATACACTTCAGCATATATTCAACAATTCTTCTCGTTTTACTATACTACATGGTTTTAATATAAATGAATTTTCAAATTTCCCAAATATTTTAATTTTTATTAGAATGTTTACATTCTTAAGGTTTTAAGATGTTAAATAACTGTTTCTTGAACTTTTTGTTGTTGTTGTTTTGAATTTGGGTTTATTTTTATACTTGACTGCTCTTAAAATGGTATATCAATATTTTTATACCAACTATAAATATGTTGTTCAAGTGTTAAGGGGATCAGATTTGAGAATTGTCAAGTGCCTTTTATGTACTTTGACACTCTAATCACTTTATATAGAGAAGTGAGGAAAAACAGAGCCCTTATGAGTCTTACATAGTACTGCATTTCACTCAGCTTACATGACAATACACTATGTATATACCATGAGCAAAAGTAATAAATTATTTTACGCACTTTCTACCGATTGTAGCTAGAATTGTTATTGAGTCTTCAAAATATTATTGCGTCTTCAAAATATTATTGCAAATTATTGTATTGACATGTGTGTGAACAGATAAGCGAATTTTAAGAACAAAAAATTCAAAATAAAATATATAGTTATATATCCAGACATTAGATCAAGAAATAAAATATTAGCAGCATGCAAAAGTGTCTTGTATACCCAAGCCACATTCTATCTTCCATTTCTGTTCTTACAGAAAATCACTACCCAGAATTGATTGTTAATCATTACTTTGACTTATTTTAATGGAATTTACTATCTGCATATACATTGCAAACGAATACACTGATTAGTTTTACCTATTTTAAAAACTTATTTAAATGGAATTCCTCTGCTTGTATTTTTGTGTCCATTATGTTGTTCCATTTTAATATTTTTGAGGTTTATCCATGCTGACTTATGTGGTAGTTCACTTTTTTCCACTGCTGTATGGTATTATATGAATATTTTACCATGTATTACCATCTGTGCATTCCACTGTTGATAGGCATTTAAATTGTTTCCAGTTTTTGCAATTACAAACTATGTGATCTGAGGGATATGCATTCATATAATATTTAAAAATCTCACAACGGGACATGGAGAAATATGGGCTGAAGATAACAAAAATAATTTTCCCGGTTTCTTCATACGTAATCTCTTATTTTCTTCCTGGTATATAACCACTAGAAATGTTTGATTTCGACTTGGTATTTGCTCACTATTTATTTCTTATTTTTCCAAACTCCGAGGATGTCATTTCTTTCTATTTTGACTCAGCATTAATAGGTGGAACAACTGATGTCCTCTCTATGGCCTTGCCCTGATGCTATAACTGCCCATAACAAAATCGTTTGTTGTAGCAGTGTGCTGGAGGTGGTTGTTCCCAGCACCCAAGAGTTAATTTTTCGATCAATCCATCTTTATTAAGATGGTATTGGTAGCTTGAAATTCATCAAAGCAAGAGCATGTGTGCCCTGAAAATCAGCCAAGGCTATAAATCAGGCCTCTCCCACACCAACCATCTGTTAAACATTTACCAACACATCACAGTTTCTGGAAGTGGAAAGAACATGGAATATAGAGTTAGACATATTTAGGTTCTAATTCCAACTGTTACTAGCTATTCAACCTTAGAAAAGTATCAAAAACTCAACTATTTATTTATGAAACAGGAAAAATGTATTTTGTTTCAAAGGTGTTAATGATTAAATGTGAGATCATATGTAATGCCACTAGCCAATAAGGTGGAAAAAAATGTATCCCTCTAAGTCTTAACTTCCTTCCTCTATGTAATCAGTGAGGTTCAGAAAATAAATTGAAACTGCTTTTTTTTTTTCACTTTACAATACACAAGATCTGGTACTTATTTTCTGTATCCAAAAGTACATATGTTTTCTTTTGGGAAATATAAAAGTAAAAGTCCGGTTTGTATGCCTGTCAAGTATTAGTCTTCCAAAAATGGAAGAAATATTGGCATTAATTGTGGAAACTCAGTTATTCCAAAGAAGTGTAAATTTCCATTTACACTTATTTGTCAGAAAAATATCCCACATGACTTTAATTTTTTAATTGCTAAAATATGTCTAAGATTATAAACAACTTTTCTGTATGTGGTCAAAAATTATAATTTCCTATTCTTATTTCAGTATATTTTACTTAGAATATGTTTGAGAGACAGCTCTCAATTAATTATTTTGAGAAAACAATAGTTGATGACAGTAAAAGTCCTCATATCCCTCTCAACCCAATTAACTTATCATGTATTCCCGGAGCCAGATATAATGAACAAATGTCAAAATCCCAATAATCTTGAATTCTGATTCAATTGAGAGTGTTCTCAGAGTCATACAGGATATTATCCGATGATTTGTATGTAATTGAATGAGAGTACTTCCAAGAGTTAATATTAAATGTTACTAATTTATGTACTAATCCAAAAACTATTTTCTTTTCAGATGCATCCTTGTGTAAGGCACTCTGTTAGGTATTATGTGAATTCGAACATGAGTGAGGAATGTTCTTTCCTCCTAGCAGCTCACACCTAGTAGAAAACGTGTGACATGGCTCCATTGAAACAGATGAAGCTTCAGTGAAACATGTTCTGATAGAATATCATAGAATTTGGAGAACAGAGCTATTTCCAGCTTAGTGCAGATACAACACTGGTGATTTTTTAGATTGCTCTTAAAAGATGAACGTGCTGTGAACTTGTGGTTTGACTGTATGGGGCAGGAAACAGGTAAAGGAGAAGAAGGAAGATTACAACTTAGTGATAACAACTGCTAATTCAGGAAAACAGCTGTAGATTATGTAGGAAGACTAGCTAGGCAAATGACAAACACATAACTAAGTAATCTTTTTTGATACATGATTATTCTAGAAAGTATTTAAAGAGTTTCATTGAACTATAATAATCTCTTTTAAATAGGCATTTTAATACAACTTAAACAAAAACCGAGAAGGGTTTAGTATCTCATAACGTTTGTTGGTAATCATAACATGCCACTTCCTGAAAAATGTTTCAAAGGTATGTAATAGCATTAAAAATATTATTTACACAAAATATGAAAGACCCTTGGTAGATGTTGTTAGTACTAAGAACGTGAGCAGAGGAGGGCTATGCCTTATTTAACCTGTGCCCCAAAGGCCTAGCACAGTGCTTGAAATCAGATCAGAGTTCAATATGTGTTTATTGACTCTCTTTTGAAACATACATATTAACTATAAACTGAAAAGTTATATATGTATATAGCATGTATAAGTTATGTTTTATAACTTTTATGTGTATTATATATGTATAAATATATATCACATATATAAGTACATTTCTATAGAGGGTTAAAAGAGGCCTATGTAATCATGTTTTTCTAAACATTTGTGATGGTTAATTTTATGTGTCAACTGGAATGGGCCATAGGCTGCCCATATTAAACATTATTTCTGGGTGCGCCTGCAATAACATTTCTGAACGAAATTAGTATTTGAATTGTTGGATTCAGTCAAGTAGAGTGTCCTCCTCAAAGTGAGAGGCCATAATCCAGTTCACTGAAGGACTGAACAGAACAAAAAGATGGAAGGAGGAATTTGCCCCTTTGCTTCCTGCCTGCTGAGCTGGGACATTAATCTTTCCCTGCCTTTGGACCAGGATTTACACCACTGGCTGCCACCCCTGATTCTCAGGCATTTAGACTTGATGAGACCACCAGCTTTCCCAGGTCTCCTGCTTGCAGACAGCAGACTGTGGGACTTTTTAGCATCTCTATAATCGTGTAAGCCAATTCTTATAATTAATCTCGATCTATTTATCTATGGATAGATATCCTATTACTTCTGTTTCTGTGGAGAACCCTAATGTATCTTCTACCAGGAAATTCATGGATTCCCAATTTCTTAGAGCATATGAAGTTTTTTTGTTGAACATTAAAGTGAACACAACAGAAAACCACCACAACAGATAACTTGCTTTCAATACATATAAAATCTCAATTTATACACACACACACACACACACACACACACGTGTCACTTAATGATGGCAATATGTTCTAAGGAAAATGACCTTAGGTGATTTCGTCCTTGTGTGGACTACATAGAGTGTGCTTATTCAAACCCAGATGATATATAATCTACTATGCACTTACAACCTTTTGCTCCTAGGCTTCAGACTTGTGCAACATGATACTGTTCTGATTGCTGCAGGCAATTGTAACACAATGGTATTTGTATATCCAAACATGGCTTATTATGGAAAAGGTACAGTAAAAATGCCATATTATAATCTTAGGAGATTACCATTGTATATTGCCTATCACTGACCATAAAAACAAAAAACCCTCTTATTCAGTGAGTAACTGTAATTGATGATTTTCTTCAATAGCATTCATTACCATTTATTTACAAATTTTGTTTTTATTGGATATGTGCATACTGCTTAATTATTAGGAATTTTGCCAGTTTATTCTCAATTTAAGTTTTTTAAAAATACAAGAACATTTATTAAATGATTACAATATGTTCACATGCAGGCACTGATTACAGAGCTAAATGAAACACTGTGTTACTTTCAAGGTCCTTGCAGTTTAGAAGGGGTGACAGTCATAAATACATGACTATAATATAAATATGATAAATGATAATTATGAAATTTTGAATAAAGTAGTATGAAAATTAATATAAATGAATAAAAAATTTCCCTTAGTGTGTTTATTCTTTTTAAATGTAGCATTTTGAGGGGTAAAAATATTAATTAAAATTAAAATTAAATTCTTATTTTCCTGCAAATATTTGAAATATCCTACAAATTAGGAGATAAAATAGATCCAACAACACAATCTAATCAACAGCGAATAATGATCCCAAGTGAGGATGCTATTTTTTTCTCAGAACAACCTATGATATGATGATTTTTCCTAATTTATGACTTGCACTATAGTTCTAAGTCAGTATTCATTCTTTTCAACTTTAAAGTGTACAAGAGAAGCTTAGACAAAGTCCAAAACTGATATATCATCTCATGGTTTCAGAGCTTCTGTGGCTCCCCTTAAGGATTAAATATCGTTTATGAGCATTTTCATATTCATGAATTATATTTATTAGAAAGTTTTATTGCTTAATAACCTTTGGGAACATTTACAAAAGTATTATGACAATCTCTACTATGGCAGCTTCCATTTAATAGACAGTATAAAACGAAACATACTTAGGGGCATGAAACACAAATAAAAAACTTCTGGATAAAATCTGTTCCAAATCTCAGGAATTCAAGAAGAGATTGTGGTATTTCAAAATTTATCCTGGCTGTGGAGAATATAGTCATATTTTTTTCTGTCTCTCTCTCTCTCTCTCTACCCCTTCTTTGGATATGTGGAAGGTTAAAGCATACATAAGCCTACCACAGAGAGTCAAGAGTAAAACCAAAATCAAAACCAAAAGGCACTGGTTCAGTTTTTCAAATGAGGCTACATAATTACATGGGAACCAAGAGTGTCAGTTCATTGAAGTCAGCATGTATTTGAAGCTACTCCGCTAATCTTTAGCATTCCTGTTTCAAATGGAACTTCTGCACTACTACTTAAATGAGTTGATACCTTTTACTTGGATGGAGGAGTCTAGTCTATATCTTTTTTTTTTTTTTCTTTTCTAAGATGGAGTCTCACTCTGTCGCCCAGGCTGGAGTGCAGTGGTGCCATCTTGGCTCACTGCAAGCTCCGCCTCCCAGGATCACACCATTCTCCTGCCTCAGCCTCCCTAGTAGCTAGGACTACAGGCACCCACCACCACGCCTGGCTAATGTTTTGTATTTTTAGTAGAGACAGGGTTTCACCATGTTAACCAGGACATTCTCAATCTCCTGACCTTGTGATCTGCCCTGCTTGGCCTCCCAGAATGGTGGGATTACAGGCGTGAGCCACCACACCCAGCCTCTAGTCTATATCTTGATTGAGGTCAGGCAGAATGGGAGTGAAGGACACTGTTCATGTCCATGTTAGGAAAACATTTCTTATGTCTTTGTCTGTTATGGGTTGAATTGTGTCTCCTATAAAAGGTATGTTACAGTCCTAACCCCAGGAAACTTTGAATGTGACCTTATTTTCAAATTTGAAGTTATAATCAAGGTAATGGGGGCTCTACTGGATAGAGAGGGCTCTATTCCAATGAGTGATGTCTTTATAGCAAGACGGAAGTTTTGACAGAGACATACAGTAGTCTCACCTATTTGCAGCTTTGCTTTCTGTAGGTTCAGTTGCTGGCAGTCAATTGTGGTCTAAAAACATTAAATGGAAATTTCCAGAAATAATTCCTAAGTCTTAAATTGTATGTCATTGTGAGTAGTGTGATGATATCTTGCACCATCTGGTTTAATTCATGCTGTGTTACTACTGGCCCATTAGGAACTTAGTAGCTGTCTCAGTTGTCAGATCACAAGAAGAAGAGCGAGTACAATACAGTAACATTTTTTGAGAGAAACTATATTCGTATAACTTTTATTATAGCATAACGTAAAGTTTTTATCATGTTATTGCTAACCTTTTATGGTGCCTAATTTATAAACTAAATTTTATCTTAGGTTTGTATGTACAGGAAAAAACAGAGTATATGTAGAGTTTGGTACTGTTTGCAGTTTCCAGCATGTCCAGGGTGTCTGGGAATGTATTTACCACAGATAAGGAGAGTCTACTGTACAGGGAAGGCCATATGAAAACAGCGGCAGAGATTGGAGTGATCCATCTACTACCAAGGAATGCCAAGAACTGCTGACAATCACCAGAATCTACAAGAGACAGGGAAGGACAGAGTCTTCAGAAAAAGTATGACCCTGTCAATTTTATATTTCTCGTCCCTAGAACTGTGAAAGAATAAATTTATGTTGTTTGTGGCACTTTTCTATAGCAGCCCTAGGAATCTAATATCATACTCATTTTGAAAAGAAATGCTATAGATTTCCTTTCAGACAATTATCTGTACAAGGGATTGGCAGACTTTTTGCATAAAGGGCCAGATACTAAGTAGTTTTGGTTTTGTGAGCCATATATTATCTGTCACAATTACTCAACTCTGCCATTGTCGCATAAAAGCAGTCATAGGCAATCTGCAAATGAATGAGAATGGTTGTTTTCCAATAAAACATTATCTGACTTGTTCTCTAGACTCTGTCTCATACCACTTTCCTGCAACTTTCTCATTTTCGTATAGATATTCTGATTTATTTCCCTTTGAATTGCATACAGAAATGCTCATGTCTAGGATTTAGATTGATATCACTTGGTACATATTACCCAAGTGTGATAGACAGGATAGTGGCTCATGAAAGATGGCCATGTCCTGATCCATGTAGACTGTGTGTTACCTTATATTGCAAAAAGGACTTTTCAGATGTGATTAAGCCAATAATCTTCTGAAGGCAAGATTATCTTGGATTTATTTAGGTGGTTCCAATGTGATTGAAAGGGTCTTTATAAGGATGCAGAAGGACCACAGTCAGAAAAGACAAAGGCAATGTGAAAGCCACCACCAAGAGATAGAAATTGGAAGATGCTACACTGCTGATTTGGTGGATAGAAGATGGGACCATGAGTCAATGAAGGTAGCCTTCAGCAGCCAGAAAAGTTATGGAAACAGGTTCTTCTCAGAGCTCCTAAAAAGAAGAGAGAGCTGTTTGCCTGTTTCAGACTTCTCACATCTAGAACTTTAAGAGTACATTTATATAATCTTAAGCTACTAAACATGTGCTAATTTGTTACAACAGCAGTAAAAAAGGCCACGTTTTCTTTTTTTCCTTCTATTCCAGGAATATCTTTTAGACTCTCCCTACTCATTTCCATGCATTATAGTCTCCGATAAACAGCATTCAGGGTTTATTGATGAACATGCCCCCATAGTAAGACCTGCACCCTCAGAACCCTGCTTTACTGAAGGGTTGTGAGAGAAATATGGATCATAACAAGCACATACAAAACACTCGACCTTGTCAAATTGAGCTGTTTTGCTGGATTGGTGTGATGGCAGAATGGGCTTACCATGTATGGTAGAATGCACACATCTAATCCTGAAAAATCACTTCATTTGATGTGTGATGTTCTTGGAATATCCTTAAAGGCCTATAACAATGTTGGGCTGGTGTTGATTACTGCAAACACAATCTCAGCTGGGAAAGACTATTATTCAGTATAGTTAAGAGGTTTATAAATGAATATTCAAACTCAATTCTTACAGGATTACTATCAGAATAAGAAAATCTTGGGAGCAGTTCCTAAAAGAAGGGTTAACACAAAAATCCCTGGAAATTTTCTTCAATAGTGGCTTATAATTTTTTACAAAAATAAAAAATAAAAAAACAAACCTCAGTGGTAGACATCTTATAGACATCTATAAGTGGGGTAGACATCTTATAGAATGTACAAAATAGCTCTCCAGACATATGATATTCCAAATTTGTTCATATGTTCTCTGTCGAGTTTGGTGTTGAATCTGACGAAGGATTATTAGTCTAGAGTAAATTACTAAATCTCTAATCCTCCTAAATTAACCATAATGAGAATTTTACCTTTTGGTGTACTAGCCTTTCTTACTGGAACCAAATACATGTCCTCAAGCCTGGCAGAGGACTCTCTCATTTCAGTTTCTTATTATTCCTTCCTTCATCACACAGCAGAATTTTTCAACTCTGTGTCCACAGCTAGAATCACTTCTCACTCATGTCCACGGCGGACTCAGAGATTCCTTTGCTTCTACTTTCCAGAAGAAGCAATGTGGAACAGGAAATGGTTTATCTGAGAGCGTAAACAAAAGGCACATTCACAAAATATATTTGCTTTACATTTTTAACAGATAATTACCACATTAAAAAAGGATAAAGCTACTATAATCATTTAAAAATGATGGCTTTAGTTTTTGATGATTACTGGATCAATTGGGATGAGGTGATATCATGGAGTCTTGATTTAAAACCCAAAGACAGTGTGGTATAGATCACAACAGAATGTTGGTTATGACTTGATATGGTTTGGCTATGACCTCACCTAAATCTCATCTCGAATTGTAATCCCTATAATCACCACTTGTCATGGGAGGGACCTGGTGGGAGGTAATTGAATCATGGGAGTGGTTCCCCCATGCTGTTCTCCTGTAATGAGTGAGTTCTCATAAGATCTGATGGTTTTATAAGTGTCTGACATTTCCTCTGCTGCGCTTACTCTATCCTGCTGCCCTGTGAAGAAGGTGCCTGCTCCTCCTTTACATTCTGCCATGATTGTAAGTTTCCTGAGGCCTCCCCAGCAACGCAGAATTGTAAGTCAATTAAACCTATTTCCTTTATAAATTACCCAGTCTTGGATATTTTTTCATAGCAGTGTGAGAACAGACTAATATAGTAAATTGGTACTGAGGGAGTAGGATGCTGCTATAAGGATACCCAAAAATGTAAAAGTAACTTTGGAACTAGTTAACAAGCAGAGATTGGGACAAATTAGAAGGCTCAGAAGAAGACAGGAAAATGTGGGAAGTTTGGAACTTCCTGGAGACTTGGAGGGCTCAGACGACAGGAAAATGTGGGAAGGTTTGGAACTTCCTAGAAACTTGTTAAATGACTTTGACCAAAATGCTGGTTGTGATATGGACAATGAAGTTCAGACAGAGGTGGTCTCAGATGGAGATGAGGAACTTGTTGGGAACTGGAGCAAAGGTGACTCTTACTATGCTTCAGCAAAGAGATTGGAGGCATTTTGCCCTGAACTAGAGATCTGTGGAACTTTGAACTTGAGGGAGATTATTTAGGGTATCTGGAAGAAGAAATTTCTAAGCAGCAAAGCATTCAAGAGATGACAGAGCATAAAAGTTTGGGAACTTTGCAGCCTGATGATGAATTAGAAAGGAAAAACCCATTTTCTGGGGAGAAATTCAAGTCAGTTGCAGAAATTTGCAAAAGTAAGGAGGAGCCAAATGCTAATTGCCATGACAGTGTGGAAAATGTCTGCAGGGCATATGAGAGGGCTTCACAGCAGCCTCACCCATCACAGACCCAGAGGCAGAGGAGGGAGAAAGAATTTTGTGGGCCCGGGTCCAGGGTCCTCCTGCTGTGTGCTCTGCAGAAATGTGGGGTTCACATCTCCACTGTGACACTGCCTAGTGGAGCTGTGAGAAGAAGGTCAACATCCTCCGGATCCTGGAATGGTAGATCCACCAATAGCTTGCACCGTTCACCTGGAAAAGTCATAGACACTCAACAGCTGCCATGAAAACAACCAGGAGAGGGGCTGTACTCTGCAAAGCTGCAGGAGTAGAGCTGCACAAGGCTGTGGGAGCCCACCTCTTGCATCAGCATTACCTAGATGTGAGCCATGGAGTCAAAGGAGATCATTTCGGAACTTTTAGGCTTAATGACTTCCCTATTGGATTTTAGACTTGCATGGGGCCTGTAGCCCATTTGTTTTGGTGAATTTCTCTCAATGCCTATAACCTCATTGTATCTAAGAAGTAACTAACTTGCTTTCGATTTTACAGGCTCATAGGTGGAAGGGACTTGCATTGTTTCAGATGAAACTTTGGGTTCAGACTTTTGGGTTAATGCTGGAATGAGTTAAGACTTTGGGGGACTTAGTCTTCCTTTGGGGGAAGGCATGATTATGATTTGAAATGTGAGGACATGAGATTTGAGAGGGGTCTGGGCAGAATGATGTCATTTGGCTGTGTCCCCACTCAAATCTCATCTTGAAGTGTAATCTCCACAATAATCCCCATAATAATAATCTGATGATTTTATAAGCGTCTGGCATTTCCCCTGCTGGCACTCATTTTCTCTCCTGCTGCCCTGTGAAGAGGTACCTTCTGCCATGATTG